>NC_135779.1:12934398-13047909 GCF_028453695.1 Augochlora pura
GATAAGCCAGAACGCGTGATTGACTTATCGTTCATCGTTTTCTTACATAAATAAAGCCATTTTTGTAATTCTGATGAAATGGCACAGTATTTGAAGCTAATTGAAAAAAGGTACAAAAGAAACTGAAGTTTGTATCAGTTTCGTTTTATTTTCATAAAAACTGTTATCGAAGTTTCTTCAGTGAAGTGAGGTGATTTAAAAAAAAAACGGGAACAGGAAAGCAAGATCTTTTGCCGACAAAATTCTTTAGTTAACTCGAGAAAAATATGTTTTAGGTATTTTGTTGGATACGTTCTCGTTTTATCGTTAATGTCATTGCTACGATTAAATTTATCGTTGCGCAATTTTTGGAAATATTCTTCTACAGTATTATATTTACTCGTGTTGCACATTGATTCGAATGTTAAATTAACAATAAGCCACTAGTTGATAAACCATTTTCGATTGAACATTATCTCAGCTCACTGAATATGCAAAACTAATTATATGTATCCATTTGAAATATTAAGTTAATTTATGCAAAACAAATTATATGTATCCATTTGAAATATTAAGTTGACCTTTATAACTCGGATTAGAGTATTTTCTATAGATAGAAAAAAATGGAAAAATGATCATTTACGTGCACCTTGTATCTAACTTGAATGCGTGTAATTTTGTTCTATTAAACTTTTGCATAGCTTCAATCACTTACGAGATATTTTCTGGGAGATGTAAATACGGACACATTGTATACTTCTACGATATATGACAATGGTACTTACTTATGTGACAATGAGCATATGGATTATGCACAATGATCTTACAACTGCGGCTTATGTACTACGGTTATGTCTACGGTACGAGGAATGGCGGTAAAACTCGCGCCGGAGTGCGGTGGGGGGAGACATAACCGTTAAAAAACTTTTCGGTTATTTGTATTCTTTTGTATTCGATCTATTCACTGTGTTTATAAATAAACTGTTATCAAATATGTAAATTGTTACCGATTTATAAATAAACTGTTACCAAACTTGTTATAAATAAATTTGTGAAATTTTAAACGTTAGAATGAAGAATACGTATTTAATATCCCCGACTCACTAAATTGTTAAACAAAGAGAGAAATATTAATCTATCTCTTGTTTGTTACAATTGGCAAAGAATATTTACATTTTGCAAGAAGTGATTTATAGCGACAGCAGGACGTTTAATTCTGCAAATAACGGACGCCAAGGCGAACATTGACATTTTCGATGTCGATGTTCACATTTTCAACGAAATCGCTTGAACAATTTTACTTGACAAACCCCTTCGCTGATCCGTGCTGCAGTACTGAAATTTGGATTCCATCTTGAAATTGCATCCTATTTCGACACAATACCTCAACCGCAACGTCCACGAATGGAACTTTAACAGGAAATGGATTTCTCAAAAACTTTTTCGATATCAGTCACTACATGCCCCGGGTCGACCGAGGGCATTTCTTTTCTATATTAATGAAATATTCAAGTAGGTCCTGACAAACATCGAATATGCATATATAATGACTCAATCACGAAATTCGTATAAGCTCCCGCGCAAGTTGCACTCAAAACATATAGCGGGAACATTGCATTATGGAAATTATGCAAAACTCGCTCCCCTGGAGACTAGAAAAATTTGCTATCGAAATATGTTGCAAATATAAACATGGATATGCGTGCAGTTTAAAAACTAAAATGCATAACTTCTGCACATTTTTGATCCGTTTAAATTTTTATATGTTTATTGAGGCCATAGTTAATCCTTTCATTACTTCCAATATAAATAGTTAATAACCACATAGGGCTGCTGCAAAATTAGTGTTTAGACAGAATGTTTGTAACTCCGGGTCCAAATGGACCCAACCCTCGTCATTTGAAGGTTAATACGAAATATAATTAATATTCTTTAACTAAATAATTTAGTAATTTTTTAAGATCAATATTTCCGACACTGTAAAGACGTTCGTAAAAAATCGAATTATTTTCAGAGCATACAATTATTCTACAATTTGTTAATTTTATCTTCAGTTACAACTTGATTGTTAACACTTTACTGACCGGTCATTCGGCATAAATATTTCTGTTATTACAGGATAATTAAATCTACTAATATTTTTATACTTACATAACATTAGCTTTAAACGATATTTATGTTATCTTTATTTTATTTATTTCATTAATCGTGAAAGGTACCTAATATTTAAAAATTTATGTAATAATATTGCAACTTACAGTAGTACAATCTGACGCATTTATCTCAATAATAAATAAATTATTGGTAGCTTCATAGTTTTACTAAATTATTGCTATGATTCAATTTTATTGTATTTTGAGACAAGGATAAATTAGTTTTCTTCTGTTTACTTCTCGTTTTACTGAATAAAATTTTAAAACAATATCGTTCTCTGGTACAACCTCAAATGTGGCATATTTCATTTATTATTAATATATTAATTGTAATGTAGAAAACTTCGTTCACTACAATTACGTCGTGGAAAATCAACAAATAAGCATTTAATTGGCTTTTGCAGCATGCAAATCTAAACTGGACTAAGTTGTCTTTTTCTCAACGGCATAATCATTTGAAACTAGCAATTGTTGGACAATTAGTAAAATCGTCTGACGAAGGATTCCTAATTTTTATAGAAAATTCTGTTTCACCTTTGCCTCGCGTGTAAGGTAAGGGGCAACGGGTATCGGGCGTGCCCGAAACTCTTGTGTCCGATGCGAGTCACGCTCACTATTCTGCATCGCGATTAGGCTGCGAACAACGGGGTACACAGAAGGTCCGTCTTGTCGCTGTAGCGCAGCGAGGCAGCGGGGGCGGTTCGGTGTTGAACTATGAAACACCTCTGTCGGTCCGCGCCCTTTGGCGCAAGGAATTCACTTGGAATGGATAAAATCTCTTATAAAATCCCGCTCGGCGTGTCCCAAGGCATGCATACATGTATGAAAGTGGTTGCCCCTCGGCAAACAGGCGTACTCGCGAACATCAGAATGTGAGCACAGCACCGGGCTGCGAGATACCGCTTCAAATTGCTCGCGCGCCGCATCTCAAACGAGCCTGCGGCTGGCTCCGTGAATCTCCGGGGAATAAACGTTTTCGTTTCCTTCATTTGTGCGAAAATATATCCAGCCGCCGCCGCCGCCGCCGCCGGATCCCGGGCTCACGTTTCGTACCGAGCAACCGTCCCTACGTGAACAATTTTTGCCCGAATTTTTCATGGCCCCGTCGCCGAGAACGACTCTCCATCTTCTTACCGCGCGGCCAACGCCGCCGCTGCCGCCGCCGCCACAGCGCCCACCCGCCCGCCCGCCGGTTGTATTGTTTCGCGCGGAATGAAGTCGCAGAAATGCCTCGGACAAACCCTCCGGGTATATAAAAGTTTCCGAGGAAGATACGTGGAACGTTCGATGCCGGAAAGTTTCAAGAGCGGACACGCGGAACGTTCGCCGCTCTGCTTCGCGAACTACCGAGTCCTTTCAACTTGCGGTAATAAAACACGAGTAATAGTTTTCATAATTCCTCGAACTTACTTTGGGGCATGCTGTTCATTTTCTTCCGTTGTTAAGTGTGTCTACACAGTTAGAGACAATTTGATTTTCTGGGAATAGATTGCAGTTGGACAGTAACGGGCTCAAATTAACTTGTACCGTGCGTTCACCAAAAGAAGACGCAGCGTGTTTGCATTTCCGCCTTTGCTGTAGTCCACTGTGTCTCCTATGGTCGCAGGTAGTAATCAGCTGTTGGACAAAGATGGTGTCAAATGTCAGCAGCTGATTGTAGTGTTGATATTCGACACCCTTTTCGGTCAATAATAGATTACTATCTGCGATCATAGAGGGGGTAGCAGGCTGCAGCAGAAATGGAAAGGTGTACACGCTGTGTTTTTTTTCTGGCGAACGCACGAAACATTGTTCTCGTTATCTAAACGAACACCAAGAAAAAAAATTATATTTTCTAATATTTAACTTGTCCTGTCCTCTATTATCACTAACATAAAAAAGTATAAATATGGTGTGCTGTTAACATTTGTGTTGAGTCCTGGACATAGGGCCTCAAGAACGATCTTTAAATAAGGAAGACCAATTTACAGTTTATGGTGCTAGTAATGGTAAAAGGCTATTTTTGAGGAACCGAACTATCAAGTAATTTTAATATTTCGAGCGACGCATATTTTATCGGTTTAAAATATCTTGTTTTCGGTCTCAATAGCAAATGCTGACATCATAAACCTCGTGGATTTTTAAAGGGCTGCGCGAACAGAGGCCTGAAGGCCCAAGACAGGCTCGCGACCGTTCCGCGAACGGCTACTTTTACGGTACAGTCAGACCTGGAGGAAATCCCTGTCAAACGTTGCGAAACCACCCCCTACCACAGAGTTTCTTCCTATCCCTACTTAGACATTTTTTCCATCTCTACCAAATTTATCCTGCGACCGAGCTTTCATAAAAGCTAGTGCGACGATATATAACAGAATCGAATAGATAATAGAATGGAACATAGTATAGAACACGTAGCATATATGCAGACGATAGAGCTGTCGTAGAATTCTAAAACCTAAGACCAAAGTGTATTATAGTAGACCAAATAAGTTTTGTTAGTTAAATTTCAAGTCAACATTTTACACAGTCCACACCTATAGCGTCATACTTCGTCGCTAATACTGATCGACGCCGTGACGCCCCAACAATTTGATTAAAATATCACAAAAAATGTAAGAGCTATTTTGAGTCTACAATTATTCACATCACTGTACACGTGGTCACCATTTGAAATGAAATAACTTGTTTAAAGTTGAACGAAAGCATTTAAATTTTTTCTAAGGTAATAGGAAGGCTAATTTGTTACATAACGCATATTAATTCTTTTGCAAACTTTATCTATAGCGATTTTCTATCATCGTTTGTTATTCCATCCCATTACTACTTCTGCAACAATTTTGTTACACATTCTTTGACAAAAAAGGTATCCTAAAATAAAAAAATCCATTACGTTTTATACAATTTCAGAAATATGACTGAGTTTTAAAAAGTGTCCACATTTATTCGTACACAGCTGTATATATTTTAGTCAGTTAATGTTTTATTTTCAGTTTTAATGCAGCTCTTTAATCTTGTCTTCTGCCGCACAACAAAAGCGGAATTCCAACTGTGGCGGTACATTTAGAACGATTTTATGTTATTGCTATAAAAATACGTTCGAAACATTTGTACCACAATCTGAATTGTAGGTATCATGTAATTGTAACTGCATTTGTTTTTTCATTTGATTCACCGTGAAAACGAGATAATTAATAAATATTGATATACTAAATATACTATATCCACGCGTATGTTCGTTAAATGTTTATAACAGAGATATATTTAACATTTCTCTTTATCGCGTGTGACGTTTTTAATAAACATGAAAATGCGTTGCGAGATGTTAGCAGCAATTATTAAATGAAACATTTGTCGGCTTTTATTTATATTTTCATACGTAACTCTCTAACTGTTTCCATTGTTTACTTTTAATTTTAAACGCACTCTCCGCATTAATATAATAAATTGAATTGTTAGCCAATTCGTTACAGTAACTTTTTAACAAATTAAACAACGTTCTAAAAAGGAACATATTTGATAAAGTTTATTTCAGCGAATAATATGAAAGCTTGAAAGTCCATTTAAGACTCACATTATTTTAAAGGCGAGGTTGTCATGGAATGAAAAGCAGAACGTACATTCGTACCATACATTAATTAAACACATTTAATTAACGTGAATTCGCATGTCTTAATTTGGAAATTGAAATATTTTCGGAAGATTTCATCCACTTTCATCGTTGTAATCCTGCGTGACGTTTTAAATAAAAAAAAATGACTCAGTTGTTCTCCACTAGTCCACGGAAGTCAAAAGTGAACGCTGTATTTAATTTACATTCAAATGAGAGTATTTATGAAAGCACAAAATCTTCATCGGCATTGTACCTCTTACACGATAAATCGTTTGATCCTTTAATTAAGTTTTAATGAAAATAGCTGCCATAGAAGCACGTCTCTTTTAAAGCACTTGAGATTCTTCTCAAGAATCCAATATTGAATTTCTACGTAAAAAGAAATATATTGGGACCTTTGCTAGTAATCATAACTGATCAAAGCTTCTTTTTAAATACTATTGCGCAGTTTGTTATCTAAACTTTCAACAATAAATATATTACACGGTTAGATATAAATTACTTATGACGTATATAAATTTTCAAAATACAGAAAATGTGTACATTCATGACAATTAATAATATCGCTATTTTATTGTTACTATAATGGGAACTATCAAGAATTCTGTTTCAGAAGAACTGAAAGACTATTTTCTTATTTTAGATCCAAAAAGTTAACCCTTTGCATTCGTGTGGTAACTCTGTGACACTATAAAATTGTTCTATCACGTTGCATAATAATCTCTATACTAACAAAGTTTGCATTTAAAAAGTTGTTAAGGTTATGTTATATTAGTACGAATAACACGAAACAATTATATATGCATAAAATGCACTTTGTTGTATAAAATAGAAATACTATAAGCCAGAAAAATTACTTCAGATTTCTAGTCGAAATGGCTTCGAGTGCAAAGAGTTAAAGTGTGACCACGGACAATTAAACATAAAACTCTGCAGTAAAATTATGTTAATAATTTTTAATTTAATATTTCTGCATCCAGAAATGATCTCATATCGTTAACAACAATAGACAATGTTTAATGAATTAATAGCACTAACAGATTTATTAAATTTAAGGAGACACGAATATTATGATGATTCATAAGATTTTTATTTCATCTTAACTATTTACGTATTTGAAGCACATTCGAGGTAACAATAGAAATTTTTTATTTGAAAAATAAAAATGTAAATCGGTATATAAGTATATAATAGATATAAACCCTGAGTCTATTAATAAATACACGGAGCCGAGAAAGAGAAATAATTTTATATTACACGATCTAATTCCATCTACCAAACACTTTCCAAGCTGGCAATAGATTTTTCTTCAATAATAAATAACAATTAGATTGTATAGTACTACTGCAAGCTCCGTATTGTTATAAAACTTTTTAAAATAATAGACACCTTCCGCGACGAATAAAATAAATAAAACAAAAATAAAATAAATGAAATAGATCAAATAACTATTGTTTACTACTAATGTTCTGAGAATTTAAAAATGCTTACAGCTAAATAATCGGTCGGAAAAGTGTAAATATCTCTTCTTGAAATAATTAATTATTTAATTACCTTATAAAGCTTCACCAAGAAACATACAATAAGAGCACATTTTACTGGGATATGTTGTGTACACTTGTATTCTTCATAATTATTTAAATTCAATAATTTAATAATTGTTTCATAATTATTCATACGTTATTTTCCAAAAAACAAAGTTCTTTCGTGAACTAAAAAATTACTATTACGAGACCATGTTAACCCACACATTTATACGCATTTTAAAAATCTGCACGCGTCACAAATACATAAAAATCCGCACTCTATTCGTAATAGAAATTCACTCTCGTGTAAAACCACGTTTATCAGACGATTGCGCATAACTCTGTCTGATGAATAAAGGAGCAGTATTTAAAGCTTTCTGGTTGTTTTGCAATTAAATCGAGCATTATTGCGTTTCTGTTCCATCCCCGGTTCAAAGCAGAGTCACTTTGGAACGCGATGCGTGCTATCTTTCCGTTGCAGGCGGATCATTATCGAAATGTAATATCACTGAAAACGGCCGCTGTAAACATTGCGTTTCTTGCGTCCGAGCACGGTGCTCCGCATAATTATAAAACCTATCATCGCTTCACCCTTGTTTCCAGACAATACTACGCGCGGCCCATTATTCTCTCTCGCGCGCGCGCGGGATAATTCAAATGTGCAGTCGTCGGTTGCTCCGAAATACACGGGCGTATTCAAAAGCGTTTCCCAGATAGAGTCCGTCGCGGCGGTGCGGAACGCTCACAGGTAGCTTTAAGCTACGGCGTGCGATGCCACGGGATCAGGATTCTCGTTATTGACGAGTAAACTACGAAACAAACGGTTCCCGCTATCGTGTAAAATATTCGCAATTAACCAGTTGTCGAGAATTCGTAAGCATCGGGTGAACGAAACATTGTGAATTATTTGCAATCTAATACAACTGCAAATGACAAAAAGTGACAAAAACCAGTTAAATATCTTCCAAAATGCTATAATCTTTTACATCGTTTAGTCACATATGAAAATTTCGTTTTAACATGAGGGAGGCTAGTTTCCTGTCCAATCATTGAAATAGTTCCTTTAATTTTGCTATAGTAGTTCACAGGCGAATTGTCACTATTCTATTTAGCCCCATTTAACCCTTAACTGGACTGCCAATTACGGGCTGCCATAGTTTCCGTGAATATTGCACATTTTCAAAATAGTCAATGTAAGTTTGGCGTTGAATACTGAAAACTTGATATTTATCTCACTAATATCTACAATAATGAATGTCTATTCCAAATGGAAAGATACATTTTATGAATATAGTTTATAATAATACCATTACTTGCGACAAATGTTTATTAAATAGTATAAGAAGTTAGACAATTTTTATATGAACACTATAAAAATGAAAAATTTGTTTGATAAAACTTGATTTTACAAAAGTGTACTAATGATGGTATATTTAAAGTTACCTGACCATCGTAATCTAGTTTAGGATTAGAAATCTACGCAAGATACATAAAACGGAACTTACCAGTGAAATGTCAAACGCGACCAATTCGTTTCCTGTTGCTTTCGCGCCGGAAATTCGTAGGTTTGATCCTGAAACAGAAATGGACAGGTAAAAGGTCAGTAAAGATTCACGGGATCCGAAACTAGTTTCACGCATGTGTTCGTGTAGTTGTTACAAGGCAGTGAAGTTTCATTTGCGAACAAACGACAATCGTAATACGAATTTTGTTTGTAACTATGACAAAAATTCTTCTTTGCTTAGGAATATAATCATATCCAGTTATTTCGATAAAGAAAAAACTCTTATAAACATATCAAATAAATATATTGCATGTATCTAAATTGTTAACTGCAGACTGAAAAACGTGTAATAGTTTTACACGTATAAGAATAAAGCACAAGGTGCTTAATAATAAACATAAATCATTTTCAGAACTTTGCATTGTCTTTGACAATTATTTTATTAAACAATTTTTATATATTTTATATATTTATAATAATAGGCGAACGATATGTAGGCAAAAAGTACAGTCATCACAAAAATTTGTTTTATATTTAGTAAAAAAAAGAGAAAAACATGAATATGAATAAATTTATACTTATTTAATATACATACAATAGTATTCTTCTTTTTAAATATATATTGTACACTGATCGAATATTTTCTGTCCAAATTATATAATTCCCATAATAATATAACATTGTAATATTTATACATTAAATTGTTGTTTCAATAAGATGTAATGTTAGTACTCGATGTTCGCTCTTCTGCGAGCAGATGCGAATAAAAGTTTCCAGCGCCGGGCTCATCGGGTGTGCAACAAATCGGCATGCGACGTTAATTAAATCTTGAGAATGTCGGGGAACTAATTACGGTAAACGGCATTAATTGCTTTGTGCGTCTAGCTGGCGTCCACGAGCAAGTACGTAAACAGCCGTATTATGTATTGACATCGGTGCGGCATTCGACAGACACGAGTTCGCAACTCGAACTTGCTGTAATTAATTAGTGGAGTAATTATAACGCGTAATGAAGCCGCGCGAACAAATTCGGATACGCGACACGCGCGGAATTGGCCGCTCGTGATTCTGATACTAACGCGAATGACGATCATGCCACTGAAACCCTTCAGTAATAGTTCTCTCTGGTGTTTATAAATGTACTCCAAGTTTTCAAATTAAATTATTTCTTTACACTGCATTCGAATTTATATTTTTTGCAATTGCGATTTATAAATTAATCTATTTATTCTAGTCGTCTCTTTCTTCGTTTTAACAACTACATTCGTGTTACAGGAAAATCATATGACTGCAGATCCAGACTATAATAAGGTGGATGTTTCCATTGTTCCCACTGCTATATACGGAACAACTTCTCCGTTACGAATGTATTTCAAACTCGGTTGCATTGTTTTAAATGTCAGGAACAATGTTCTCTCCTTGTAGCTATCTGGTGGAAACTATCCAACATGCAATACCGCTTATAGTTATTTGGACTTTAAACACTCGGGAGATAGAATGTTAAGGTTTATAAGCTGTTCTTACTCGCAAAGTCTAAATGCTTGCACCGCATAATCTCGAGATTACAACTTGCACAGCGTAAAATTGATTCCACGGAGAATTGTTTATGATACCATTTCCTTCGATGTTCATTTCTTTGAAATATTTCCGACGCCTTTTGTCCCTGCATTACTGCTTTCTTTCGAGTGTGTAGTTGAAAATTTTAATTATCATTTTAACACTTTAGGGGCGACATAATTATTTACTCAGATTTCTATTAAATTTAAATTTCTACACTAATCTATTTTGATCTCCTAATTCTATTAAGAATTACAAAATAGACGAATGTTGAAAAAATAATTAATGTTATACAACGTTATTTATTAATTATTAATGGATTAGAAAAGGATACTTCAATATTATCTAATTTTAAATGCTGCTGGCACGACAGCCGATATTTTCATTCAGTGCGACATCGAACACGCGTTTAATTGTCATGCAAATACGTCAGTATTTTAAAATAGACAATTTTTACAAAATAAATTCACTATTCTCAAAAATTGTAAATTCGTTGTTAACTAAAGAATACGTTTCTACATTCACTGATTCGAAGTCACGTTAGTTATTTCAAATCCATATAGAAATGACGGATCATAAAGAGTTGAAATTGAAATTCGGTTGAGAATTCCTTAAAAAGGTGTTGAAAAGTGAAAGCAACTTCCACCATAATTTAAAAAGTTATTCGACTTCGCATACTGCAACAATTTCTTCCGACATCACAATATAAAAAAAAAGATGAAAAAAGGACGATTGAAGATGAGTAAAGCATTAACAGAAATTAAAAATCATTAAACTTAAGTTTCTATTAAAAATGTGATACATCAATGTACTAATATTTAAATTTCTATTAAAAATCTAATTTTATAATTTCTAGTTTTTTTTGTTGGAAATGTGAGAAAATTTAAATTTTTATTGGAAATCTATCAGAATTGAATTTAGGATAAAAGTTCATTTATTTCATAATTTGGAAAATAAAGAGCAAACAGAGTTAATAAGACAGAAAAGTTGATAAAACTAATCTAACGGGACGATAAACAAATAAATGTTTCCAACATTGTTATTCCGTACGTATAACAGTTAAATCAGTTTCATTTTCACATTCCATCGTAAATCTATATTCCGGCCATAAATTTATTGCCGAAGGGTTGGCATTTTCTTCGAAGAATCTTTATTGGCTCCGCAACGCCGGCAGGAAAAAAAGGACGATGAAAAAGTTAGGATACTGGGTTATCGGTGGCAGGAGCGACACCCGAAGTGCCGGCTCTTCAGTTTCCTAACATCGGCGTGGATTGTTTGCATTCTCCGTTCTCGAGTTTCAATAAGAATTATACGGTTGTTAATCTCTGAAACTTGCGAGCGCATATTTTGGCCAGTTTATCAACCGACCGAGAAACAAGAGCGCGGAAAATATGAACGAACCAATCTGCAGCTTAATTAGAAAGCATTAATATGGATAAACTCGGTGGCTCGCTCCCACGGATTTGCATATTGGCCAGTTGCCGATGAAGACACCCGCGGATTTCGAGCCGTTTTCCCTTCCTTTTCGACGAGCCCCGGATTTGCCTTAAGACCCCACGGATTATGGACCAGGAGCCCGGGATTTCTGGATACACATATTGCCTGCCAATGAGGACATTGAGGTGCAAAGACGACCGTTTCGTCGCCAAAATCGTTGTCGATCGGAGGTACCATTGGATTTCGATTATTGTGAACTGATCACAGCTTTCGGGCAGAAGAGAACCGGATTGTCGGTCCTTTTGATCAACGGGACCAGCTGGACCGTGAAAGATTCCTTATTGCGGCCTCCCATCTTGATTACCGAATCCACATAACGCCCGAATCGCTCGAATTTAGGTTGAACAGAAACTTTGTCTCGTAATCCTTTGCTAAACTTTCACGAATCTGATCTGCGATGAAGATATAAAGTTACAACTTGACAACTGTGATCATGAATACTGATCTATCAGTTATTTAAATTTTTGTACTCCTTTTTCACGTTATCGGCTGGGTCATTAGTAACATTCGTATTGTCACGAATAAATATTTATCTAAAACAATTATTTGAACGAATTTTTTTAGTCGAATATTTCATTCGAACGACAATTACTCTCTATTCGTAACAAATTATTTTATTTAATTATTCGAATTATTTTTTATTGAAATAAATTATCCGAATAAAGTCAATTGTAATCATGCCACAAAATATTGTAATTCTTTAACGAGTATACTCGCCAAAAACAGCTAAAGATGATCCAAAACTGTAATAATTTATATAAATCAAAAATAATACGTAGGTATCCTTAAGTTCGTTTAATATTTGCATTGTTTCCAATTTTCATTACTCATCTTCGCTATAAATGCATAAAATCCACAATCTAATAATTACAGTAACTCGTACACTTTTCGAAGAGATTAAAAGAGTTAACCGGTGAAATGTTTTTTAGTGTATCGCAGTTGCACTCGTTTTTTTCTCATAAATGCATAAACGACACAGTTTATTAATAATGCAACGTTTCCTTCCACATATGAATACGTTCTTCGAACGTTTAAATTATTATGATGTATTCTGACATCTACGTAAAATGAACAAATGGAAGCGTGAATCCGTGACATTTCCGATTCGTTAATTTATTTCCTTCGCTAATACTTCGAATAATGTCGCGTTCATCTTAGAGATGTCGTAACGAACGTCGCTTTGATTAATTTATAGCTGAGCCTGATTGAAAGATGCATTTTCAACGGAATCTCAACCCCAGCCAATTTCTCTCGCAGCCGTCTAGTACAATGATTCAAAGGGTATCAGAATTATACTTATTAAAGCTCGCAGCCGCGACGAACACCTGAGACAGCAGCCAAGCCGATATCTCAAGGAAATCGATTGTTCCAGATCTCTTGATCAGCCGATACCTTCAGGTGCAGTTCCACTCACATCCAGGTGACGTCTAATTGATCTCAAGGGAACGAAGCCGGAACATAGACGCATCTAGGCTACGATCTACGTAGCCAATTAACTAACAGTCGTCGAACTTGCACCGTTGTAAATACGTACAAATGGTCCGCAGTGATTGAACGTCAAATTCAGAGCGAACAAGCCGTCAGAATTCCTCTACACCTCTCCGTGGCTCATCAGCTACTGGCGACAATTTCAATAATTGGAATAGCCGTCCGAATATTCTCCTTGAAATATCAGATGAGAATGGAAAACTGACGTGCTTTACGGCGATAAGAAACGTTCAGCATTCGATCGCGGATATTGCCGTTAACCCGACTTCAATTTTCCGACCATGTATTCTTATGATGTCTATTTACATACGCTGACAGACAACCACGATGTTTAAGAATTTTTGTCGATAAATGTCAAACAAATTTACTGCTAGATTGAAGTCTCTCAAAATTCTCACAATTCCTTTATTTAATGATTTATTTATTTATTTATTTATTTTTTTACTGTAATATATTTATAAAGGATGACTTTCGGCAACTCTTTTGTAACGCACTCATGAAGCTTTTTGTCATTTTCCAGACATATTCATTGACGTTTCAAAATACATAAACATTTTCTTCGTTACATTTTATCGACGTTTACCGAAACTATAGATCTTGTTTTATATGAAAAGAGTTTTTACAAGTACTCAGAAATATACTATTTAAGAACACTATTAAATGTCTAACATTGTTAACAGTTGTGAAAATATCCCAAAATCATGGTCATTTAAAGCAAATTTCTCCGTAGAGAAAATGCAACCCGCAGCTTTGTTTACGAGTTGTTATCAAAGAACACTGACCAATAAGAGGCGAGCTTGGCTGGCGCGAGATGGCCAAACAAGTGAGTGAAACTGAGCTTCGTCCACATTGTACATGTATACTATGTATTATGGTGTCCCATAAGTCTTTTCCGCGCCACACTATGTACGACCTCGAGAGTATGCACGATGAAAATCCGCGATATATGGTAGTAGTGTGCACTAGATGTTGGAAGTCACTAACATTCGCCGGACAACGGTACATAATCATTTAATCAAAATGGGATATGTGAATTGGTACGAAGTTTAGGTTCCACGCCAATTGACGGAGACCGACCTTATGAAAAGCATCTCTACGCGCGATTTGTTTCTTCAGCGACATGAAAAAAATCCTTTTTTAACATGTTCCGTGCCGAGCTGTTTTTACTCGACTCTTCACACTGGCTATTTGATATTTTACTAAAAGTTGATATTGTTACGGCGGTTGATCATATGGAGTCGCCGTAATAAAGAATTACTTTACAGTGAACAACCCCTAAGGAAATAGAAACAACAACGCAAGATAGCATGTTGCGTTCGCCGTAAGACAGAAACTCTTACAGTTTGCTCATCCTCCGTATTTCACAGACTTTGCCTCATCTAATTATTACTTGTTTCTCTTGTTAAAAAATTCTCTCCGTGACAAATGTCAGAAATCCGAAAGCGAAATAAAAACGCATCTCGATGAATATTTTGCAAGTAAGCCTCAAGTTTTTTGGAAAAAGGACACAATGAGGCCTTTTAATTTTGTCTATTAATTTCGCATAAAAAAATGAAGAAACTTACGGGATATCCTGATACATACATTGTATCTCTATTGTGACAATTACATGTATAATTAATGTTATTTTTTATTCTAGGTTAAATATCATACAAACCGTAGTTTAGCCTTCATTAAGAATTTTACTATAATAATTGGAATGATTTTAACTTGTCCTATTGTTTTAGCACTGTTTAACTGTATCGAATTCAGAACCGATGAGCATTATGACCAACGTAACACGAGTATAACTCTATTGTACTCTACGCCTAATTCGGTCATAATTCAACGCTAAACCATGCTTAAATTAACCCCAACATCTGCTATAAATTCAGCTCAATCATGTCACGTACAGATCTATTGCAAATATGGCCTGTTATAACTCATGTTGAATTCAATTCGAATATTCGTCCGATGTATTTGAAATGATATTTCTTCCTTTGCCTATGATCGATAGACTGCGGTTATTTATGCAAAATATAAATTGTTTGCGCTTACAATGGGAAGCATAATTGAATGAACATATTTAAAATGATATCAGTTCCTTAAAATTAAATGACTTGAATTTATTCCTTAGAAGGACTAGTTTACTGTCCAATCGCTGAAATATTCCTTTTAAATTTTACTATATTAAATTTTATATAAAGACTATTATAAGGTATTAGAAATATTATAGTTACTGTAAGGTAAGAAATTAGTGTGTCTGCGTTTTTTCCTGGATATTATTAATTTTATATATACCAAATAAGACCTAATAATATTTTGTATTCAAGAATAAACAAAGTAAAACAATACGAAAATATAAGATGTCTCATTAGATAAATATAAAGTTAGTTATATCCGAAAACAAATCATGGCAACTATTCACCCCACAGTACTCGGCTCATTGCCCTATCCGCTGTTTTACATTTCACTTACTCATATTTGCTACTAAAAAGTTTCCTCCTTCATGGTTTTTATTTATTAACGATTTAAAGTAGATGGCTCGTATAACTAATACAAGGTTATTACATGTTGTTCAGTATTATAATACTGACTATTAGCATCTAAATCCTTACGGAACATTATTTAGGAAAATATAAATTATTCTTAGCCTTTCGATATCGCGATTACATAAGAATAAACTACTACAAGCATAAAATGGTACTTGTTACAGTTTACGAGTATCACCTTGAACATAACAAATAAACGAATTACCATTAATCATTTTTCTGATCTAGATTTTTCGAATATCTGTTATTTTCGGTCCCAGCAAAATTCCGATGGAAATCCCATTTTTATAATGCAAGCTATCCAACGATACAACCTCGAATGATACCGAATTCAGCGGGGAGACCAGTGTTCCATTCCGGGTCGTGCATTGCGAAAGTTAAAGAAACTGCAGGTTGGTAACGGGCTCGGTTATCGGCGGACATTGGACCATCAAAAACATTGCGCCGCGCTTTAATGTTACATTCGCCTCGATTGCAGCTGATAAAAGAGCACGATACCGGCGCCGGCTAAGAAACAGCGCGGTACGGCGGGTCCGAGGACCGGTAGCGATTGGTTCCGGCTTGAAATCGATATGACACCGAGGGCTGCCTTCGAATTGATCGGAAGAGCCAGTCGAACGAAGACAAGCGAACCGATAACGACAAATCGAGGAGTCTGGAGATAACAACGCTCGGTCGAAGGATCTCAATGGGCTCGCCTAATGATTGGCCCTGGTGTGTTCCCTCTCCCGTTCCATCCCCAACAAGCTGCATCTTATTCAGCCCCCCTGCATCTTATTCGCCGAGGTGCAACGAAGAGATAGCAAAAAATCTCGAGCGCGCGACCAAGATCGCGGCCGGGCAATCGAATTGGCTCACTACTCGCTCTTTGTACAATCACGCGGCAACGAGCCGTCCCTTTTCATCTAGCCGGTTTATCCTCCGTTGGCGGCGCCTCCTTTGTGTTAAAGAGGAATTTTTGATTGATAAATGCGGCAAATTGAACCAGCGATGGCAAGGTGGCGAATTGATTTTACGAGCACCGACTCGCTCACGTCAGCCACTCAAAGTGACTGGCAAGTGGACGGCGGTTTACCGAGCTTCGATTTTAACGAGCTTTTTCACAGATTATGGTTCACGGGCTCCTTGTGATTTATAGGTGTCGCTCTTGAGCGGTAAAAGTTGACTAGAGACGACGAAATCAATGTATATTTTCCGATCCGCGGATTTTTATGCGAAATCAACGTGTTCGGCGACTGTTGTAAAACGTAAGAATCAATCAAGAATATTTTCTTTTCTTTAATTATTTTCATTTTTCCAAATTACACGCATTCAGTTTTTTCATAAATCCATACAATTCCAAAACTAATTATTATTATTCCTAATGTAGATTTATAATATAAAGTAATATAAGAAGCTGCAATGATTAATATATTAGTATATTTTTTCAAACGCTCTCAGACGTTTCTAATATTTTTATTTTATTATGTCGTTAATATTATATCGATATCTTAGAAGAAACCTTTTCACTTATTTCTTAGTCACTTATTCACTTCATTCTTAGATTCTAAAAGAATGCAAATAAACGAAATATATCACAGTATAATAATCTAAATACAGATATTAAACATTGTGCACACAATGACAGCAATCTAATAATAATCGTATAATAAAATTCTATGGCCTTTAATACGGTCTTTTCTACATGCAGAATACTCTGAATGATCTTGTACAATTATTTTCTATAGATTTCATATTTTATAATTACATAATCCTAAATCAAACGCTGTGAAATAATCAAAACTCTGAATTTTTCTAAAATAGTTTAAAAATTCATCGATATGCCTAGATCTTTGCTACTGACTGTACGTGAAAACCTATATAGGATAGCTCCATAATTTTCGAGATAGAAACAATTAAAGTTATGGACATGCTAGGTGTAGTGCGGACGTAAATGGAAATTAACGAGGACGCGTTAGCAAAGTGAAATGGTGTGCGACTGATAAAGCGAAGGTCCAGAATTTCGATTCCCGTTGGCCTGGATTACTTTTTTTTATTTCACAATGTTGCTACGGTTACGTTGCGTGCACGGCGTGAGATAATGGTTGTCGAACATAAAGCAACGACACGAAATTTGAACAGCATGAACAAATGTTTATTTGTTGGTGGGAACAGCATGTTGATTTACATCGTAAAGTATTTCTTGTGGAGAAGTTAATCAAGGCATTAAGCGAACAAATTAGGCTTGAAAGCAGAAAAGGAAAAATTAAATGGTTATTTATTGATTTGATATGACGTAATTAAAGCGAACGAAGTTCTCTAATATAATAATCAGATTCTTATAAATAATATAACATTCTAGGATATAACACAATATAATAAGTTTATGATATAGCATAGAATACTTGGACAACTATAAACAAACAGAAAATGTTATGCCATATTTAGAAGAAACCAAATTGTTTAGCAAAATTATATAGTAATTTAATATCTTTAATAGCGTCTTTATTCACGGTTTCTCTGCGAGTCGGCGCCCGAAATTTACAAAAATTAAATAATTATGTTAAGCTTATAATATTTAATTTCTATATTTTTACTATTGAATATCTGTTTATAATGTTCAGATAAAATAACATAAACCTATTTCGTAGTATCTATTTTGTGAAATGCAAGCAAAACAAGCAAATGTACGCCGCCCACGGGTCTGACACGTATGACCCACCGGTGGGTCAAGCCGGCGTCAACGTGTTAAGCAGAAACTACTCGTAACAAATTAAGAAAAAATAAGAAACGATTATTAGACGGTAGCTTCTATTTAGAGGCAGACTGCTTAGTAAAGCTTTGATGACTTGTATCTCGCAATGATTGAGAATCATTGTTAATGGTAACAAAGTTACTGCTTTCACAAATCTACTTAGATTATTTAAGGATCGTCGTGGTGGAATACATAATTATAAGAAACTGTGAACAAATCCGAAATTTTCAAAGCCATCAAATTAAGTAGACTCTAAAATGAAAATTGAAAAAGTAATGAAATAAATATTTTCCACTCGTGTTAATTATTTTATAAGTGGCAAGGAATATAGCGAATGATTGATCCAAACGAAGGATCATGGCTGCGAAGTAATGGAATAATTCAACTGTAATATTTATTACACATTTCGTTAAACGAAATATTATTACAGTTTTATCAAGTATGATCTTATACTATAATTTCTTTCCAAAAACATCTGATAAATAATGGACTTAAAGAAAATTACACAAAATATTGACGCTATAAGATTAGAGTATTAGTCTAAATATTTTTTCTAAATATCGATTTCAATTTCTCCATTCAAGTTTCAATAATTTTTCATTTTCTACGTCGCACTTAATCCAAATGAAAAACGAAATTTCAACCTTGAAATTCCGATTTCGAAACACATCAAGGCCACAGCGATAAAAGACGCCATAGATATTTCAAAGAAATAAACATTGAAGGAAAGGATGCAATAAACAATGCGTGGTCAAAGTTTTCTCCCACCTGGCTCGAAACACTATGGAAACATTCAAGAAAACTTTCGCAATGGTTCAAATAGACAGCCGGCACTCGTTAGCCGCCCGAGGGTTGATGATCGATAATGAAAACCAAACCTTGGTAGCCTCCTAGCAGCCAGTGAAATCACGGTGAAACCGAAACGGATCGTTTATTAAATTCTACATCGGCAATCTGCGCGGCACAGCGGTAACACTACAAATCCATTTAACAATTAACTCTGTCTAATTGCCTCGCCTTGTTTCCACGAGCGATTTGTCTATATCCGGCGCGGCGAACACCGAACCGTAAACGAGAAAAAATGGTGAACAATCATCGGGACCGAGCAAATAAAACGAAGCTGGCAAAAGCGTGTCAATCAATCACGCCTCTGTTTAAGTTACTTTTTTCTCCTTTTCCTGGCCGATTCCGCAGCAAAAACCGTGCGCTCTGTCAGCCGCATTTCAATATCGGCCGAGCATGAAACGTTCCCCTTAAGCGGTTGCAATCTTATAAATCATCGGAATGCATCACCGTTCGCCGTCCACCCACACGTTCCACTCGTTACCGTCGCCGTCGACGGATTCCGTTCTCCTTGTTACTTTCAAGGAAATATGGTTATCGAACGTCGAACGGAACATGAACATGCCGAGTGTTTCTGAATGGATATCGTTGTCCGCGAAAGTCTCGGGAAATATATGGTTCAGATACAAAAATTCAATTATCGCTTCTATATATAGGGGATACGATCGTGAAGTCAGCCAATTATCAAATCATTTCGTCGAAAACATCAGAAATTCGATGATTTTTCACTTGAATCAATTTATTTTAAAATCCTGATGTGGCGGATAAATTTTGCGATTTAAAATCAGCCTATCAAAATCCACAGGAAATAACGTATTATAATTCATTGTAATATTTTGTTAAAATATTTCAAGTTTAAGAAATTCGTACAATAAATGAATAAATATTCACGGAAACCAATGCGACTTTATTGAAAAAAAGAGCATGCAAAATAACTGAGGATAATGAACAAGAAGTACGCGCGTCAAGCAATGCAACGACTGTAGGTGCTATTAATAGAAAAACTAATAAATAGAAGATTGGCATAAAATTACGTCTCGCTCTGATTTGAATATATTAATTAAACTGCGAATTTTATAAATTCGTAATAAAAATTGGTGGATGGAATCAGAAACAATGAAAAAATCAAATAAGTCAAATACACCTAAGAATGTTGATGCGCTAATCACATCTTATGAACAATGTTAAAAAAAAAAGCAAAGAAAATTAGGTTAACTCAACTGTTTTACAATCGAAGCAGAAAACGTTTATTTTACACAAATATCCGTATTCCAGCAACAATTATTATTATTATTATTATTATTATTATTATTATTATCATTATATTGGTTATGATCAAGAACAGATATCGATGTTCGCTTCGATGGAATAAAAATTACCTACAAGTCTAGTTAGGATTAGATTCACGAGTGTTCAAATTTCATGATAAAGCCATCGTTCAATAAAAGTTTCGTCTCTCAAAGTCGCTAATTATCGATAAAATTGAGCACGTTATCCATGTCTATACCTTTTTTTGGTTTCTGCGAGCATCTAAATTGGACCGATATGCGCGAGACTGGTCAATTGTAAATCGAACTCGGTCGCGTGCTTTCTGAGCGCGGTTTATTTAAAAATAATGATCCCGTGAGAAATTGGTACTTTACATCTACTCGGCCGAGTCAGAAATCACGGTCCGCCGAGGCTCGAGAGACGCTGTGAGAACTGCCAATCAGTCTCAAACTGATTTTTATGTAAGTAGCCGGGTTTTGCGAGGCGACCGTTATCGACGCGGGACATTTATTGATTTTCTTTACGATCTCGTGGCTTCGGAACGAAGCACTGAGGTTTTACAGAAAAGATGCAATTTCGCATTTTTGAAAGCTGGATTTGTTCATTTTATGTTGCCTGTATATTTTCCTTATTTCATTTAACTGTATAGTTAAATAATTACTATTTTTATGTCAAGACGTATTGCGGTCGAAACTAAAAATTCCATTAATGGAATTGATTGTAAATATAAATACACAAATTGAGACGTTTATTTGAAAAATGACATATGGCCATTTGTCATTTTTTATTTTTGAAAGTAATATGCTATATATTATTTACTTAATAATCACTATTATTTTAATAAGAATCGTATATTTAAGTCTCTTAGATACATATAAACAGTGTGACACATTGGTACTGATATGTATATATAAAAATTTTTTTTAAACACAGCTCTTAAATATCTCAATTTCAATATAAGTGGATTCAGATTGCTTTGAAAATAGACGGCACAATTATGTAATATGAATATAATTAATCATCAATTATTATATCATACATAAAATATATGATACATTATACGATAACGTATATATAATATAATATAATTTATATAATAAATGTAAATGTAATATAATATAACTTATGTAATTATATTTAGAATCAATTCGATTAAGGAAACTTTTAATTATGATGGCAGTACATTCTGACGTGAATAGTAATTATTTTATTTCTTAGAGTTTATGTTGGCCACTTAAAAGTGTTTTAATAACATCTTGAATTTCATATTTCGAACGGCGGACATTTTTAATAAAAAAATAACTCAGTATACCAAAACCGCTTTACAGTTTTATTTATCAATTTTTGTCAACATATCCTCTAAGATGCTCTTAATTAACTCTTCATTAAGTGAAAACTAAACCCATCGAACATTAAAAGCAAGTAACTTGTATTGTATCATAAGATAGGCAAAACTGAATTTATTTAAACATTTCGCCCTGTTAGGTATAACGTATTGGCACAGTTGTATTTTTTTATTGATAATAATATTCAGGAAAGAATTTTGCAGAACCTCTACGAACACTTTCATTGATAACACTCTACAGTCCAACAAATCAATCTATGTAAAGATTGGACCAATCTAATTCAACTCGCCATAAAGGCGATTTATTCAGATGCTATTCTGACTTTCAGAATTCCGTCAGAGGGATCAAAGTGCAGTTAGATGATCAGAATCTCGTAGAAAAACTCTACGGGACAAGCGTAATCATATCAATCAATCAGATTGCCTGTCGACGAGGCTCTTTGTACAATCAAGACATGCTCGGGCCTTGCGTCGCCCAGCAACCCCTTGGTATCTCTTTCCCTTTCCATCTGTGCGAAAATCGGAGAATCTTGTCCGCGGTTTCTAGATCCGAATTCTCGATTGTCGAATCCAGTGGGCGACACCCAGCAGTCGATTTTGTGAAAAAGGTGGTCGTAATATTTCGTATAGGTCCCAATATGGAAATTGATGTAATTTTTTAAAGTGAAAAAAATTGATACGAGAAAAGTAGGCTGCACAATTCAACCCATTTTAGGATATTTAAATTTAATAGAAAGTTTTACTGTGAACTTTGCACCAAGATCCACAGTCTAGTTATTATTAATGTGAGAGAACAAATAGAATAAAGAACAGAATTTGTTGACATTATCCTAGCCATTTTGCTTTAAATCGACGAAAATGATTTTTGCCCTTGCTTAGTAGATATGAACATGATTATTTCATTTGTTTTCTTATAGCACTATAATAAACGTAAAAAGTGAACAAATATGCGTCCGAGTTTTGCAAGATTGTAAACTTCATGTTAAACTGCTTCGCTTACCATTAAGGAACGACACTTGTTCTGTAGTTTGCGTCAATCAAAAAGTAATTAACCTCCGTTTCGAAACTTTCGCAGACCACCTTGTTACGCAGAATTTTAAAACCAAAACCTCCTAAGTGTATTTGGCAGATGTAGAAATTTACATAAAAATGTACTTGTGAAAATGTAGTAATTACTTCAGTGACTTTTACAAGTTAAAATTGGTAGAACAATTTTGTTGCTTCAAAGTTTGTTATTTTATGCATTCATTTTTATCACGAATGCATAAAATCCACAGTCTGATACTATAATACAGGACGAGTGATATAATTTGCAAACCTCACATGACTTTTAAATTATGCATCTAATTAAAATGTGTTAAATACAAAAGTTATAGAGTTTTAAGGGTAGACGACGGCGTATATATACTTTTTTTTAAATAGTATAGTTTTGGAAATTATGCTCAACTCCTACTTTCAAAATTGAAAAGCATATTTTCTTCATTATACAAGGTATCCCAAAAATGTCTAAATATCTAGAAACAGGGGATACCTGAGACCATTTCATTCATTAAAAACAAGTTATTAATGAAAAACATTGACGAATGAGAGCCAAGTACTGCTAACGCGAGTCGATTGAGCCAGTGAGGGAAATTGGGCTTTCTCCGCTCGTGAACTCGGCTGCCACATCGCGCCAGCCGAGCTCGCTTCTCATTGGTCAGTGTTTTTTGTTAATAACTCGTAAACAATGCTGCGAATTAAATTTTCGCAAAGGAAAAAGTTGTCTGAAATGACCTCAGGTATTTTCCATTTCTGGTTTGTTAGACATTTTGGGATACCTCGCATATCGAAAAAATATTGAATTTTGAGAAGTAGAGACCTATATTCATTCTAAAGTTAGCGAGTTAATGAAATTTTAAGCAAGTCGATATATGTATCTTAGTCGATCGATCTATCCTCTAATCTCGTTAACCATTAGGTTTTGGCTCATCATAGGTTCATACTTCTGGACTTAAAATTTAATATTCTTTTGTTCCTCGATGAGCAACACATACTTTACCATTTATAAAAAGGATGTTGGCTATAATCTTTCGAAAGCTATACTGAAGAAAGTGAATACGTCATCACATGCCCTCTTAAAACTCTACAAATTGCGTATTTAACATTTTTCTAATCAGATGCATAAATTCAAAGTAACATGGAATGTTCGAGTTATATGACCTACTTTGTATAATTCATTGTGTATAAAATGCGTATCATATACAATACACAGGGCATTAAAAGAGAAACAGAGCAAACAAGAATACTGCATAAAATTACATAAAATAGCTAACTATTAATAACTTAACGTGCAAAGACGCGATTTAATACTTTGCTTCTCAGTGATAATCCAAAATAGTAGACAGATCGCGCAAACAAAAATCGCGAAGATTGTTCATGTTTCTGTTTCAAATCGTTTCCGTCCCACGAGCCATTTCATTTGTTTGATCGTTTGAGCGCTGAACGTGTCGCGCACAGCCGGCACAAACACATGGCGCGAGCGTTGTTAAAAAATTAGAATCAAGCCGAACCGTGGCGAGCCTATCGGAATCAAACGATTTTTACGGAATTTTTGACAGATCGATTCTTCTCGATGCATCCGTGCTCTTTTTTTCGAAACTCATGGCGGTGAGCCAGAGTGCTCGCTTGACAATCGTTGCGAAGATGTGAAAGTACGATAATGCTTATAACAGTGGCAGGCATACGATATTCCATCGTGGATGTTTGTTATCTGACAAAGCATACGAAACAAATCGCAATAAATAAATAGCATCAGAGGTCATCGAAAATGTGACAAAGTAAGAAATTGGAAGTTATGGCTTCCTCTTTCACGAAGAGAAAACTTTCAAAATGAGAGAAAATATTTCGAAAGTGAATGTTTAATTAGACCGCGGATCTTTGTGGAAAATAAAAGTTGTCCATGTTAATTGCGAAAACAGAAATAAGATAGGAATCCATTTCTTCTGTTCGACCGCGAACGTAACTTTGCCCGCGGCGAAGATTATTTTTTGTATACCGCGTTAAGCGTTTGAAGCGGAGGTTCACTTGAAGCGGAGGGCGACTTTTCGGCGCCGGATTTTTCCGAACCCCTTAACAAAAGAAAGCGAAGGAAGTCGGTAGTAAATAATCAGTGATGTGTTTCCCTTACACACGTTTACGCGAATAATTGGACCGCTGACCTTTATGTAAATTGTTACTTTCGTAGGTCAGTTTACAGAGATTAGATCGAAATGGCCTACTATCAATTGATTGCAATTATAAAGACTATTTCACGAGAAATAATTTAATGAATTCCTTCCTCGATTTACAATAAAAATGGCGAAGAGTTTAAATAAATTCAGTTTTCTGATTCTTCTATTTTGAAGAGTCTCATTCATGATGGATATTTCTAGTAATAATCTGTTCAATATGAATATTATTCCGTATATATTATTTTTCTTCCACGAATTTCTTTAAAGAAACGATTACAATCGAAAATGTTGTGATCATTGTAATTGTAAAAAAATTCTTTTTTTTGTTTTTTATTTTCCCATTAATTTACAATCTGCCTCAGAGCGATAAGTAAATTGGATAGCTAGTGATGAAAATTAGCGTGTTGGTGTTCGTCCGATGATTCGCACCAATAATATTATTTACACTACTTGCTGCGTGTGTAATGTGTGAGGTTATTTATGTGAATCTGTCAAAGTCTAGTGGTTTGTGGCGTTTTAGTCTTCTCTTGTCTGTTGTTTCATGTAGTAGATTTGTTGCCAGTTGGTTTGGGCGACAGCGAGTCTCTTTGTATATTTGGAGCCGAAATTGACTATTTCGGATTTAACTGTTGGAATTCCCAAGTCCTCTCTTATGATTTCGTTCGTGACGAACCATGGTGCGTTTACTATTTGTTGCGCGGTGCGTTACAGCGTCGACCGTAGTTGATGACGATTGAATAACGCGCCTACCTCGCGATAAATTAATATGTTGAGGATAGATTTGAGGGTGAACTGAGATGGAACAAGGTGCCGTATTTAAACAAGTTTTAATAATAAAGAGACGAACAACTTATCACAAACTATAACAACTATGTACAAAATGTCGGTTGTCGGACTAGATGAGAAGTTACCGAGTGCAAAGTGGAAAGTGATGTAGGTACGCTTCTCATCCTCCGATTACGCCTTCGTATGTAAATGGCGTGGGTGGAGTTGGTATTTCATTTGCTACTTAAATTATGTTAAGACCAATGAATATTAGAACGATGGCCAAGAAGAGGGGACAGCAGAAATCTGGGAGTTCCCAGATTTTCATTGTCTTTAGCGTAGCTGTCGCTGACCGTACCCCTGCTCATGGCCACATCTGGTATCGGTTGTCGAAGGCCCGAAAGCTTCGACGCGGTATTATAAAGAATCAACCTGGGGGTCGTCATAACTTAATTACATAGGCCGCTCGCGACGCGACACTATTAATCTTAGTATTTTCGATTGAAATCTTTCTAGTATTTGTATATTGGAGTTAGAAGCTGAACCCCACAGTTGCATACCATATGTCCAGATTGATTTAAATATGCATTTATGTAGTAATAATTTATTTTATATCGACAACTTCGACTTGCGGGGCATAAGCCAATACATTTTTTGTAATTTGTATCAGAGTTGTTTGCGCTTGCACCATATATGAGTTCTCCATGTCATTCTTCGATCCAAATGTATACCTAGGTATTTTACCGATTCGGATTGTGGTATTTCTGTGTTATATAGCTTAACCGGTGGGCATGTATCTTGTCGTAGTGTGAATGTTACGTGGACTGATTTTAATTCATTAGCTTTTATTCTCCACTTGTAGAGCCACTTTTGTTGGGTTTACATGGATGTAGTTGCTGTGTCATCAGCGAATGTTGCTGTGTGTGTTCGTGTATTGGTAAGTCAGAAGTGTAAAGTAAATAGAGTACCGGTTTTAATACGCTACCTTGCCGCACGCCTGCCTTTATTTCGTATAGGTCAGTGTATGCATCTTGATACTTGGCGAGGAAATGTCTTTTGTTCAGATAAGACTGCATTATGAGAAATATGCTGTATGGTAGTTGTTTTTTAATTTTGTATAACAGTCCCTTGTTCTATACTTTGTCGAATGCCTGAGATATGTCTAAGGACACTGCAGAGCAAAATCTTTTTTCTTCTAGGTCCTTGTTGACTTTCCTTACTAGTGTATGTACTTGTTCGATGTTCCGGTATTATTTTCCTTTCTGATAGTATAGGTTTTATTCTTTTTAAAATTAGTTTTTCTAAGATTTTAGATATTATGGGTAATAAACTAATTGGCCTATACGATGTTGGTGAAGTCGGATCTTTTCCTGCTTTTTGTAGAAGAATTATTTCTGAAACCTTACATTGTGCTGGGAAGTAGTTAAGTCTGATCACAGCATTGTAAAGTATAGTGAGTATTCTATCTATTTTATTTGGCAGCTCCCTTAGAGTTTTACCTGTTATTAAGTCATAGCCTGGCGATTTCCTTGCACTGATTTTGTTTATTATATTTTTAACTTCTTTTACGGAAAAGCATTTTAGAGAAGGTTCTTGATTTACGGGTTCTTATAGTAATGCGTGTATTTCCTTTTCCTCTTCCTGTGAGATTTCTCTGGGGAAGGGTTCAAATATTTTTCTGAGGTGTTCAGCGAGAATTCGGGCTTTTTCTTCGTTGCTTCTTGCCCATTGATTGTTTGCTGTTAACAGGTTGAATGCCACGCCAATTTTACCGGGATTGTCCGTGGCGCCACGATGAAATTTCCATTTAGCGATACATATAATGTTGAAATATTATATACAATAGATAATTTAGAACGTATAAACATGTTTCAAATGTTTTATACTGCATCCATTTCTTCACACTACTACATCAACGATGATGATAATAAGAAATTATAAGTGTTGTCTTTTGTCTAACTTTCTTATGTTTTTTTCAATCCGGGCACGCCGGTCACCGGTGACCCCCGTGGCATTCAACCTGTTAAGATGGGTGAAATTGGTTGTATAGGCTGTTTAATTGACCTTGTTGCTTTCCAGAGTGAGTAATCGGTGTTTTCTGTTGGTGTTAGGCTCATCAAGTAATCCTGTATAGCTACATTCTTTTCTTTATGAATCAGGTCTTTTATTTCCTTAATAATTTTGTTTAATTTGGCTTTATCTTTTGGGGAGCGTGTCCGTTGCTAGGTTTTTCTTAACTTACGTTTGTCTATGATTTTGTCTCCCATGATCCGTGAGCAATTTATCACTTTTATTTTATTGGTGACTGTAGGTGTACTGTCCCAGGCGGCTAATTGTATTTCGTTGGTAAGGTATGTTATATCTGTATCAAGATCTTCTTCTTTTTTTAGTGTAATATTCCCGTAAACCCGTTCTGTTAGTAGAATGTCTAGTTGGTCTTTGCATTATGTAATGATGGTAACTTCTTTTTTTGAATGATTTGAGTGCTTAGTGTAGCAATAAGCGATGAGTGATCAGATGTGTGATCGAGAGATGACTCTATACTTAAATTGTGTTTCGAAATATTTTTAACAGCACAGAAGTCAATAACATCTGGAGTTTTCCTTCTATCTGTTGGCCAGTAGGTGGGTTCTCCGGTAGATAGTGGATATAAGTTATTTTCAAGCATACTTTCGGATAGTTGTTTGCCTTTCGGGGTGGGGGTACGCAATTTGAAACCCCACCAGGGCTGTTTCGCGTTGTAGTCTCCACCAGCTATGAATCTTTCTCCTAATGTTTTAAAGAAAGCTGTATATTCTTCTTGTTTAATAGTGTGCTTCGCGGGACAGTATATTGCTGAGAATGTGATTGGGCCTTTCCAATCTCGTACCGTTACACTTGTTGCTTGTACATGTTCTGTGTTATATTTTGCATTTTCATAATGATCTATTGTACTTTTGATAATAACTGCAACTCCTCCGTGTGCAGTTCCGTCCGGATGTTGGGTATTATAAATAGTATATTTAGGTATTTTAAGGTAGCTTTTCTTTGTGAAGTGTGTTTCAGATATGTACATAATATCTATGTTATTTATTTCCAGAAATAATTTTAGTTCTTGGCTTTTTTGAACCAGACCGTTAGCATTCCATATTCCTATTTTTAAAAAGTTCTCCATTTTTTTTTATTAGTTCAGTTTAGCCATCATGGCTGTTAGGATGTTGAGCATTGTGTCCATTCTGTCAATTAGTCTGGACATCATATCCTCGAGTTTGTTTGTATTGCTTTGGTCCTGTATTGGCAGAGCTTTATTCTGAGCTGGGTCCTGATTGATTTGTTGTGTATTTATTTCTTGTTTGTTTCGTTTTACATTATCTGCGTATGTAATATCGTGCTGTCTAGGATTGGGTGCTGGTCTTTGCTGTCCCTCTGATGCGCTCTCCTTTTTTGCCTCAGTGCAGGAAATAGTTTATTTACTAATTGTTTGCGCACAATGCATCCTTTGTAATTAGCTGTATGGGCACTTTCACAATTGCAACACTTAACTTCTGCTTTCTTCTCTTTACACGTGCAATCTTTCGTTAAGTGCATCCCAGCACATTTTACACGGCCTTTTATGACAATAGTATGCCCCTTCATTTTCAGCTCTTCCTTTATTTCGTCCATATCTGTAGTTGCGTGGACTCCTTTAAGGACTACTCTAAAGTTGCGATCTTGCTTTCTTTGGTATGTGTAACACTCTGTTTGTTTTTCCATTAATGCAGTTATGATGGGTAAATATTTCTCTGTAGTTTTTGGTTGGATTTTAACTTGATTATTACCTAGAAGTTTTAGAATATAATTATCTTGAGCTATTGTATCTAGTAGCTTTTTGAGTGGTGTTATATTTTGTACCCCATTTACGAAAATAGGAGGTGATGTTTGGGACTCATGATAGGATGTTAAAAGGCTAGTAATGGTAAAAGGCTATTTTTGAGGAACCGATCCATCAAGTAATTTTAATATACCTTTAATATACCTCGGGGATTTCCAAAGGGGTCCGCAGACAGAGGCCTGTCGGCCCACGGCAGGCTCGCGACCGTTCCGCGAACGGCTATTTTTACGGTTCCATTCAGACCTGGAGGAAATCCCTGTCAAACGTTGCTGAAACACCCCCTACCACAGAGTTCCTTCCTCTCCCTACTTTAGACATTTTTTCCACTTCCACCAAATTTCTCCTGCGACCGAGCTTTCGTAAAAGCTAGTACGACAACGAAATAATAGAATCGTTTTTGCAACAAGTGCAGCAAGTTTAGAATCGTTTTTACATCGAAGACAACAAGTTTAGAATCGTTCTTGCACCGAGGTAGCAAGATCAAAGAATCATTTAACTATCATAAATCGCGACGTCATTATATCGAGATTAGCTACAACTGCAGCCAAGTCCTTTGTAGCTAAGATCACTTCTTTAAAAAGTGTAAATAAATGGATTCTCCGGAGTTAGACTTACAACCTTTCTTCGTTAACCGGTCGTAAATATAAGTCGCCAACGAGGCGAACGATACGACACAACAAAATAAATAATATCACGCATAGGTAAATAAGCATTTACGAGAACGATGCTAGAAACATGAAGAATAAAATTGTATTCTCATGGCACTATAAATGGCCCAATTGAATACAGACAAATTCCACCACCGCGAAATCGCGGAAAATAAATGAAGAGTAATACTAGGGCGTCGCCGGGCATTGCACCTCCGATTGGTCTCTCGATTGAATTCGACTGGTGTTGAACGCAATCCCGCACGTTACGTTCCAATTAAAAATCGTTGAAAATAATTTGGTAACCGTCCGTCGTTCCAATTAGAAACGGTCGGAAATTATTTCGAAATAATCGAGGAACGCGTCAGCCGTCACTCTTCCCCCCACGTCTCTCCCCTCGTCCCAGAATTTATCGGGACCGTCTAACGAAAAGGATCAAGAACATTTAATTACTGGGCCGCCGTGCCGGCTCGACAATTCGCCGCGGTCGAGGCCGGCCGTGAGAGCAGGACGAAAAGAAACGAGGGAAGTGTTATTAAAATCTTCATCGTCCAGCTACATCGATAGAATTTCATTAACGAGTTTCAAAGCAGACACCGCCAAGTGGATTAATTCCGGCGGGCGCCGGAAACTTTCTCCGTCCCTCGCAGTGATATTAAAGAGAGAGAGAGAGAGAGACAGACAGAGAGAGAGACAGAGAGAGAGAGAGAGACAGAGAGAGAGAGAGAGAGGGGCGAGAAATGAAGTGAAAGAAAAAGAGCGGAAGATAAAAAGAGAAACAGTGAGCGAGAAAGGGTAGGAGGGATGCAGTGTTACATCTCACCAAACGACTTCGCCATCTTCGCGCAATTACGTGCTAATTAGATCTATTATTATTAGTATTATTAGTTTTGTTTTCATTATTATTTTAACATTATTCAAATAATAATCAATCAGTATCGTATTTTATCAGCAGACTGTGGATTCTACACCTTTATGGCGAAATTGAGCAATAACAGTTTTAAATAGTAAAAACGTTGAGAGAGTTTTGAAATGTTAATGAATTATTGTTAATTCATTACAATTATAAAAAAAATTGAAAACGTTCTATTTATCCGATATTGCTTGCAATCGATACAAACGATTTCTATTTTGCATACAAATCCGCACTCTACTATTATTATTACTGGCAGCGTCACTTCTGTATTCAACACCCCTGTCCATAAGCTTCTGGACACTTACTTATTTTCGAATATGTCAAATGTATTATAAATACAGTTTATTTTATGACACAATTGTGTTACTGTATAAACTTATTGTTAATCTTGGTATGAGCAATACTTATTAGCAAACAATATTGCTTTGATTTTAATTAAGCGAAAATTCAATTACCAACACTTCGATTATCATATATTCGATTATCCGAACGGTATTGCCTAAGAAATAAACAGATCTCGCACTAAGGATTACATTTACGTACTTTTCTCTCTCTCTCTCTCTCTCTCTCTCTCTCTCTTCGTTCGTCGATGCAATCACTATACATATGTATGTCAATACTAATGAATGAAACGAAACTAGATTATATAATTTCTTTTTTTCAGCGCTCTGTAATAGAAATACAAAGTAATACAATTTTCGTTGCAGAAACGTCATGCCTTGGCTCTGATAATCATAGTTCCACTGTATTCCACTGTAAATTTGAGATCAATATAAGTTTTGCAAACTTCTCCGATTGGGGCAAGAACCGTTACATTTTGGGAAACTGTCCCGTCGTTTTGTTGCGACATAATGTGGAGTGAGAGAGAAAGGGAGAAACAGAGAAAGATATAAGACCGGGCCGAGAGAAGAGGAGCAAGAGAGAGTGTGAGAGAAAGAGGAAGAGAAGAAAGGAAAAGGAAACAGAAGACTAAGCAAGTGCGGCGGGCGAATCGATGTGAATACAAATTGACGTTTCGATGCAAATTCCGATTTGATATTATTATAATGAGCTCCCGAGAGGCTGGCAGCTCTTTTGCTGTCCGCGCCGGGACGAAGCAAATAATAATAATAATAATAATAATAATAATAATAATAATAATAATAATGGAAATAAAGCACGGCTCGGACGATAATGACTTTGGAGCCGCAAAGAATATCGTGCCAGGAACGCTGCGGAACACGCGACTCGACCGGGACGGGGAAAAAATAGGGAGTAACGAAAAGAGGAGAGACGAGACGAATCCGACGCGACGGTCTGACACTGCTTTAATTGTCATTATTCACGTTCAGATAGCTGCAACTCGACGCTGTGTAACAACGGGCTGTTCCGAGGAAAGAACGAGAATAGGTCGCGGGCTGATGATCTCGATGTTGCACGGATAGCCTTGTTTCTATTTCTTCCTTTTTTCTATGGGAAAAGTCAGGCACGGCGGATTTCTATGCGGTTTCAGCACGGCCCAATAGTGCTCGATACAGATTTGTTCGCAACTGCGATCACTTGAATGGGAGCGAGCAACCTTCCAAGTTTCAAAGAAGAAACGCATTTAATTAAGAAAGTATTCTAGCTTCGATCGCAATTTTTAACATGTTTTTTAGATTCTTGGAGAAAAACTGGAACCCATATTTGTATAGCAATATCAAAATGTTTATATTTTTCGCCTATGTTTGAAGAATATACAAGATTTCCCAAAAATGTCTAACGATCCGAAAATGAGGAATGCCTGAGACCATTTCAAGCAACTTTTTCCTTTACAAAAATGTTCTCAAAGGTATCGTTAAGGGGAATTGGGTTTCGTTCGCTCCTCGGCTCGGTCATCTAGTTCGAAGCAAGCTCAGCTCTTATTGGTCATGGTTTTTTGTTAATAATTTATAAACAAAACCGCGCTAAGGAAATAGTTGCTTCAAATGACCTCAGGAACCCCTCATTTTGCGATTGCGAGTGACTTTTGAGACACTGCATAATTGTACAATTGACATACGGATTCTAATCGATGTATGCATATTAATGAATATTGTAACGAATGACACAATGCAAACGTTTATGCACCTTTCCTTGATGTATCGTTGGTTGTCTAAAGGATGTTATTATATGAAAAGAATAATTTAAAAAATAGTTACAACACGAAGTCGTTCTACGCCGAAAGGTAATGAATATAGTAAACGAGTAATATTAACCCCTTACCGTACCATTTTCTTCACAGTCACTGCAATTAGAAATTTTTCAATTGGTATAATTTCTCAGAAGGGACTGAAATAACTGAATTTACTCGAATGCTTAAATATTAATAACAAGGGACTAGAATTTTATCCAAATTACTAGTAATTTCCATCGCGAGTCGGACTCGTCAAAGTGTGGTAAGGGGTTAATAATACATGATTTATGGCGCAACAGTTAAACAATATTTCGGTAGGTATGTCGATGAACGTTGATGATACTGATTTAAGCGATAGTGTACTCACGAGAGACCGCTTCTATTTTCTCTAAATGTTATGAAGTAGCACTCGAATCAATATTACTTAAGGAATGAAACGAATCGCACAGACTTCGAGGAGGCAGTAGCAGAGAAACTGGTCAACCGACAACATCGACGATAGTTGGACCAGTGTTCCACTCGAAACAATCAATAGACCAATATGGTTAACCGAGCAGTAAAGTTAATCGAATCGGTCAAGGTGCCAATATTCCGTTTCCGAAATTGCAAGGCATGTTATCACGCAACCCACAATATGCAATGAAAATTTTAATCGCAGTAAAACCTCTATCGTATTAACGCGTGAAACGGCAGCATATGGTAATGATCGAACGATAGGGATTTCTAGATACAAGTACTTATTTTCGAATATTTTTATTTCAATTTTAATAATTTAAACGTAAAGAGTACGCAGAAATTTTGAACTATTTTGTTGGAACTATAAAGACGTTTCTAAAGTGTATTCACTATAATGTAATTATATCGATGTATTATTTATATCGTATATATCTTGTTTACGCTTAATATGCAATAAAGTTATTATAATAAAATTAATATTATTGCTAAAATCACGCTAATTAATAAACACATTACAAAAGTCGTTTGACTTATCTACATTTTCTAATATTTTCGATTTTGAAACAATTGTTATTTTATGCTACAAGTCATTTAAATCTGGAGTTTGAAACAGTACATAGTGTGATAAAAAATAATATTTGGGCCAAAAACTTCGATTCGTTTGTCCTGCATTTTTCAACATTTCGGACGTTAAATCAATGGTTTATTTATTTCGCTTAAATCTAGAATTACGAAAAGTAAAGCACGCCTGGTTCGATGAAAAATATTGTGTTAACCAAATGTATGACGTCGAAATGCGCGTTGATAAACTGTGTTACATTTTCGCAGTCAATGGAAAACAAAATCATTGTCCGACGAATTGTCAATATGTTCGTCACTTCACGGCATGCGAAAATTTCATTAAAATATATGCTGGTTGAAACATTGAACAAATGTATTTTTAATCGTATATTAAAAAGCTAAGGTTAAACAATTCATTCGTTTATATATTTTAATAAGAAACATCTCTTGGTATAACGAACTGTTACAAAGTTCAATAAAATTTAAAAATATTGTTACAAATTTCAGTAAATTTTATGAAAATTCACTTGTGATTCGTTGATTCAGTTCAGCCATTGTAAAAAATATTAAAAAGCTTCTTGTAAATAAAGTGTTAACTGTATTTAATTTAACTTTCATGTTATTACACCTGTGAATTTTGCATTTTATAAGTAGACTGCGGATTATATGCATTTTTAACGAAATTGGTTAAAATAAAATAAAATACTAACAATATAAGGAGAATGTAAAAGTAACATCCCATTATTACTAACTTATTTAAATTATTAACAAGAGAAGTATATCTCTATTTCATTACCTTTCTTATAAATTAAGTAATAACTGATTATTTTGCATACATTAAGTATAGCATTTGGCTCGATACATATACCATTACATTACTTCCACAATCGTTTTTATTAAATTCAGAAATCAATTTTTACTACAATTCACCGAAGTGTACTAAAGTTTATTAAAATCTATGACTTTTGTTATATTAGAGCAAAGAGGTTAACAAAGTAATCACTACAATAAATCCAGTGCTTGTAAATCTTATGTTATAAGATATACTATTCTAATTTTGTGTTTTTAATGACCACTGTGTAATAATAAAAGCGTTACAAAATTGAAGCGACGCCAGGTATACCACTGCCTTTGCCTAGAAAGAAGCACAAGTTACAACGAAAGACGTCGCAAAAATAGGTCGGTGCATAATACAAAAATTATAAAGATTAGGGACAAGCAAACAAGCAAAGACTTCTTGATATAAGTGGTGCATGAAAATAAAGATGTTGCAGCGGAGAGCGTAAGATGGTTATTTAGCAGGAATGTAAACGGTCCCGTTTAATGAGCTCAGGAATGATAAAGATAACAATTAGCGAGCCTTATATAAAATTGACGAAGACCACGTTTCAACGGTTATTTAGCTTTCTACGCTGTTACGTACGGAGATTACTCCAGACGATTTTTCTGCTCCTTCTTGAGGGTTTACACTAGCTAACGTCGGCCGGGAGCGCGACTCCGCGATCATAATATAAATGTTTAGTCTTCCGACGAACCCCAACCTAAGGGCTGGGACCACCTGCCACTGTATCATCCGCGGGATGATCTGGTCACGTAGGCCCAGCCCCCACTACCAAATTTTCTAGTTCAGCCGCATAGAAAAGGGCTAAGATTTTTCTTCTCATCGGGCAGTTTCAAGTCAAATCGCGACGCGAGACGTAGCAAGATCGAGTCGAGTTTTCCTTCGAGCAATAGTTAACCCTCGCCGACTTGGTGCGAAAACCAGAGAGCGTGTCTTAGGACTATCGCGAAACTTACACTACACTTACACACTTGTAATAGACTGAAGTTGTTAGATTATATTAGTTTTAAACTTGCAATTCAGTGTACAAGTTTATTTCATTCCATCTCCCAGTTCGAGTTAGTTGTTGGTAACGATCCCACAAAGATATACCTTTGCCGCTCGAGGTGTATCAATTAATATTTCTTTCGAAGTTACGAGGCAAAATTAGAATCAATCCAAAACCCCATTACCCAATCAGTGGCGACCCGCTGATGAAAGAGGCATCGGCTAGTCCACGAAACCATTACACCCAGTAGCGACCCGTTGATGAAAGAGGCAAGGACCAGTCCGTGAACCATCCCTACACCTAGTGGCGACCCGTTGATGAAAGAGGCAACGGCCAGTCCACGCAATTTCCTACTAGCGGCGACCCGTTGATGATAGAGGCAACGACCAGTCCGTGAAACCTTATCCTACTAGCGGCGACCCGTTGATGATAGAGGCAACGACCAGTCCGTGAAACCTTATCCTACTAGTGGCGACCCGGTGATGAAAGAGGCATCGGCCAGTCCACGCATTCCTTTCCAAATATCCGCGCAAACTCATTGACCTCCGGCCACGTGTGCACCGGCCCTCGGCTCGTAACAACGCATTTGTTATACTTATTAAAGCAAAAGAGTCTAACTCTATTACACTTTGTAATTCGTATTACACAATTTTGAGAAACACAATTGTTATCTTGAATTAAGAATTGCCTGCGCTATAGTTTATTTTTACTTGTTCTTTTATTATAGCTAAAGTATTATGTTTACTAATATTTTACATTCAAGTATAGTTCGTTTCAATTATTGAGAGGTATATTATGCAGGTCGGACAAAAGACCTTATTCTCGCGTACAGCACTACTTTGATTCAATTTTATTAAATTCATTTATATTTTACTTTATATACAAAGAAAAAATCAAATTCTTTTAGTTCAGGAATTTAATTACTCTTACTTCTCCCAGGACACCTTCTGATAGTGTAGCAACGTCAGGCGTAGGATACGCGTCCGAAGGTCGCCCCAAGCGGGGCTTTAGTGGATCGAAACCTACACTGCCCCCGTCAACGCCCCCGAGTTACAGGGCGAAAGACTTGTTATGTATCGTAAATACGTATCGACAATAATTGTATTTCCATATGTTTATCCTCACATTCGTGTATTAATTATATTGTATTTTGTTTTATGGTAGAATATATTATCATCGATCTATTAACATCAATCGTATGAATGGGGCCTATATCAGGCACAGCATAATTCGAAACCTGTGAATATGAATTATTCTTCCCGCCTGTTTCTTTGTTGTTCATTCATCACGCGTCCCTTTATAATAGTAAAGTTCGATCTCTAACCACGCTACACATTATTCGAATTTCATTGTCTTACACTTTCCTTTAACACTTTAACAACCACTCACACAGCATGTGTGTGATAGCCGGAACAACCGTTACCGACCGCTCACACAACATGTGTGTGATGCTGACGCCGAAGGTTGTTCACCAGTACCACACTCTTTGTGTGATAATTTATGAATGTAAACAAGTGTGGATATTGCTATTGGCTTCATATTTCATTGTCACGTCTTTGATTATAGGTAATTATCGCCTATTTTTAATTTTTGATTAAATTTTGTTGTTTTTTGTTTTATGTTAACGTTTTCGTGAATTTAATAAAGTTCTTTAAAATTAATTCTTCAAAAATACTGCCGGCCCCTGGCGACGTTTGATCGCGTAGACGTGCGGTCGTTAAAGTGTTAATAATGAATTGGTAGCAGTCCATACAGACACGCACGCGCCGAACCCTCCGCGAACATAATATAGGAGATTTATAATCGTTAAAGTAAAATTTAAACATCAATGAAACAATGTGTATAATTAAAGCTACCATAAAAGTCAGTGTTACCTATTTTGTAATTATTTATGAACATACATTTTGTCCGAAATGATTAAACGAATTAATCTTGCCCATACACGAACTTGTATAACCAAAGTAAATCAGAATTCTAGTAAATGTATGCATGTACGTATTGTGCACGATAAACACATATGCCATCGAAATGAATGCTCGGTACCACAATGGATAGTCGACCGTGTTTGACAAATGACTGGCTAAATTTGTCTTTCTGCTCAGTCTTCGTTACGACACCGAGTTAGCGGTTTTCTTTCTTGCGACCGACAATGTATAATGTGCAAATATTAACTTAATGAATGCATGGAAAATGCTCATCCATCACTCCCTATGAAACCCCATTCCACACATGCTTTAACTATCTCAGCCGACAGGTACTCGAAAACTTGACTCCAGAGACACGAGAAAGACCGATCAATAAAGTTCTCGATGGATTCGGTCGGACGTTTAATATACTAAACTGTTTGCTTACTTTTTATTCAAGTAAATTCCCAGTAGATGTAGTTGGTTTGCTTACTGGGAAAGATATAACACACGTTCAAGTTTATAAAGTATGGAAAAACCTAACACGGTAGAATTAAATATGTTGCTATATTCTATATTGTAAATCTTTATGCAAAATAAAAATTAATTTGTCATTACTTACAAGTGCATGAACCACGCAGACATTTATTTCTTTTCTTAGTCATTTTAATGAGTAGATTGTCATACAATAATATTTGTTTAACTATTATTAATAGTAATAACTAATTTCCATTTTTTATTTGATTTACTCATCTTTATCATCGTTACGATCGCGTTGGTTTGTTGCGCGCACGTCCGTTCGGAATGCTAGCATGTTAATTACTACCATGAAATAAAGGATCTCTGATATCATTTGAACTTTTTACGAATTTAAAATTTATTTTGTTTTAGCAAATCTCAGTTAACTTATAAAATTTACTTCGTCTTTGGAAATTTAAAATTTCATTCATATAAATTGCAAAGAAAATTGCAACCATTTTCTAAAATTCTATTTATTTAGAAAACTTCGGTCATCTTTTAAGATTTAATTTATAGATTCGGAATATTTCACTCATCTTTAATATCCATTTTATAAGTTTACAAAACTTCCGTGGTTCTTCAAGATTCATTCCCTCGGAGTTACTAACTAGCATTATTATGCAATCACAATTCGTCGCCAACACGCGTTTATGAATATAATAATGTTAACAAAATTGGAGACGTCAACACCAAATCTTGCGTTTAATGCCGAGCGAATAAATAGTTAGAAATTTTCTCTTTCATTCCTACCAGCCGCATACAAGCATATAACATATATTAGATAGTAGGAATTTTCAGAAAATCATGCATCCTTTGTAGCATCGGTTTCTGCCCGAGCTCTTTGCTTATATCACAGAAGATATTCTCGAGGAAACAGGTCTGGCCTGAGAAATCTCCTGGCTGTCTCCTTTGTAGCGTGCAGATTATTAATTAAATTAGCCGCCTTTCTGAATTAACTTTCCAGTGCGTGTTTGAGGGAACAATTTTAGGATAAACTGTGGAACGTCGACAGCGAATCTAGGTTACCGTAGTCAGCGTGGCCTAAACGCATAATAATTAAATGTGACCTAAAATATGAAACGTAGTCAAGCCACTGGACAACATCGTACGTACAATTTATGTTAATAACAATTCTTTGTCCATTAATCATTTTTCGATAACTAATCATCGAACTACGGATCTCAAAATGCAAAACCAAATGCAAAACCAAAATTTTCGAAGTTGTAACGAACAAAAATTGAACGAAAGTAAGTCGTTTCTTTTCATAATTTTGATACATTGTAAATAGTGTAACAATATCATTACATTTTTCGGTTGTCTTCACAATGTTATATAAATACTTCAAGTCTGATCGACTATGAAGAGTTAATCAATAAAGAAATTCGAAAGAAAAATGTTATAGGCTCTGCTGAGAACCTTCTATTGTTCGAAGACTTCAGGCTGAGTATTGTTTAGGATTCTATACACGGAAATTTATTTAACCGTTTCACATTAATCTGTTTCGAACAAAAGTTGTATGGTAAAAAGAGAAATGCTATTCACTAATTAATAATACCGACGAATATTAATTTTTGAGCCCTTGGATCTTAATAATTTTTTATTCTGGATTTAATAGATTTTCGAATGACATGATTAAGCTGTAGCTCATTATAATTAAAAAACGCAAGGCGATCCTCATATTTTGATAAAAGTGGAAAATAGAAAAGAATTAATTGTCGAAGCATTTTTTTATATAACATATAGAAGAAAAATAAAAGTGATAGAGCTAAATGACTCACCCTATACGGCTATAAAAAAATGTAATAATTCATCTGAGGACAATTACCAGGACAGTTGTAATTGTTATAACCAAGACAAAACTAATATTGTAAAACAATGTCGAGTAAGCGGTCACAATAACAGATAATTCATACATAACAAAATGAAAGTACGGCCATTGAAATGTTCTCGAAACTTGAGAAAATGTTAGAGATAAAACGGAGAGATTACAGCTTTACATAAACGATTTAACACCTCGAACAGAAAAGTACACCATTTCCTTTAAGAAGTAATTATTTCTCAAGCAAAAAGAGAAGTAGAAGAAGAAGCTTTTCTTTACCAGAAAGGAAGCACAGACTCTGGAAAAGTAGATAACAACGACACGGAATACAATTTCTGCAGTCCCCTAACTCCAGGAGACTGAATTATGAATTATGATTGATGATGAGGAGTCATGATTTTAAGAAAATGTTACGCCGTACGTAATCATACCAATTCTAGAATTATTACAAAAATAACAAAAGTAACTAGAAATAAAAATTTATCACTGAAAATTAAATGATATTTTGTTATTTAACAATAACATAAAAGCCATTAACAACTTACGAATGATGGAAGAAATAATATTTAGTAAAGGAAGGATGATAAAATAACGTGAACTGCAGTGGCGATTGAAATAATTTAAGACGCGTGGAGTCGTTCGCTTCAAATATAATTAATTATGTGACACGTCGCCGTAATGAATAATTTAATTAATGGACATTGAGATTCAAATGCATCAGTGAGCTTTGAATAAAATTATTTCATATTCGTAGTAATCTTGACAGTATCAATATCTAAATATCCTCAACCTCAATGACAGACATTTGCAGAGTGATTTATTTATCATCAAACGCATGAGTTCAGAATCAGCGAACGCATGGAAAGGCAGCGAAATAAATTTGAATGCATGAGTGGCAGTCTCAGAGTGCTAATATAATATGGATATTATTATTTCATTCCCTACTCATCGTCCGTGGTCGAAATTATTATTAATTATATTATATTATATTACATATTGTGAGAGTTGAAATTGTGATGTCGGAATCAGACGATGTGTCTCAGAAGATGATAATAATGAAAAACTTTGCTTGTTCTTTGTCGTATCTAATCTTGTACTATTCTTGATGCCATCGATATTATCACGATATTATAAAAAAAAACTGATTTTATCTTTATTAGATTATTATAGATTATTGATGATAAAGATAAGTAGCATAAGTGCAAAACAGTAGAGACATAACAAGTATTTACACTGTTATATTCCTATCAACTCGTTAAAGTCATTAATAAGAGAAATGAATGTGTATGCATACAGGTATGTATTAAGAACTCTTATTGAATATAATTTACAATAATGATTCACTAAAATTTAGTCTGTTCTTTCAATGGAAATGTATTGGGTTGTTGTGATAGTAATTTCGATTTTTATTTGGCAACGAAGCAGAATGTTTATTAATAATTAATTTTCGTCGACTTCACGTTCTCCACTATTATTTTATTTAACAAATGCTATTCTGTCTGATCATTGTTGTCACTAGACAGTATATTTTTATCTAAATTCTCATGTCCACGCTTTATTTTATAAAAATTAGAATTAAAGAAAAGTTTTTTTCATGAACCAAGAGATTACTCGTAATAAAACACAGCGAAAATGGAATTAAAATGTAATTGGACTTCGTTAATTTATAAGTTTTCCTGCATTTGAAAGATCTAATCATTCAATGGTATTTTTATTCTCGTTACGCAAGTTACTTATGCGACAATACAATACATAAAACTCGATTTACTCTTGCTATGATAAAGAATATTTCTCTCGGCTCTTTTTTAGCTAAATGGATTATCTAGATCCATCGGCGGCACTTGCACATCGTTTGAGGCTTATAGTCTAAATTGGAAAAAGTTACTATAAACTTCTGGACGATGCAGCATCCCCATTCGAAGAACTCGCTGAAATTGCGTGGGAATTGTGTATTCATAGACGTAATTCTGAAGTAATATACTTTTCCGATAAAACTGCAAGCAAATTTACATTCGATTTCTCCTCATCTTAAAATGGAACGGATTTTCTGCATTTGTGACAACAATGATCAGAGGAAACCCATGACAATAGAAACATTCGATAAATTTGTATATAGTTTGTATAAAGATATTGTATAAAGATAATAAATATATACTTGATTAAATATATACTGTTCGTTGCAATTTAAGTAAATTGTTTTCATTTCGCATAAAGATCGCAATTTAGTTTTTTTCGCAATCTGGCTTTTTCCCTTTTTAATTATTTGAAAAAGATTGTCATAAACGTGAAGAATGTTATCTACATGCTTTGCCAATCTACACGCAGCCGTTTTATAACACATATTGTGTAAAAAACGATTTGTATAATATTCACATCATTATTAATTTCTCTCGCCCAGTTACATATCCCATGCTATATTTTTTATTGTACGAATGTAATGGATAGACATCGGATTTTTATATGAAATAAAAATTTTCCGTATTAATTCCAAGATGGGGGAATTATACATGTATTCTTCTTCTCGTTGATTTGAGCAAATTGAAAACGATACACTAGTGACTTTTCATTCTTTACGTTTACATAATTTACTTAGTTTTCTCTACAGTCTACTATCGAAGTATCGAGTATAACAAACCAATAATAATCGCTAGATTGTTCTTATATTTATGGTACACCTAAATATGTAAAATACAAGCCAACGTCTATATTAACTAAGAATATCAATATTTCTCATTCATTTTTACCAGAAAAAATCATCTAGTTGTCCAAACACACTTTTCCCTAGCCACATTTAACACGTTCGTCGCCGCGTCACTCATATCTGGGTGACATTAATTTCTGACCAATTTTATAAATTTATTTTTCTTGCAACATATTCGAGCAAAATGAATTCGACTATGATTTTTTGAATGCGAAAGAGTTCTAATGTCATCCCCTATGATAAATGTGAACTTTTTAGTTTTATTTCACTTAATTAAATTGCTTTAATTATGTGGGGATTTTCGTGTCTAATTGCCGCCGACGAACGTGTTAATATGTAATGGATCACAAATAGAAAGTTATAAAAGTTATAAAATTACTGTCGTACTGGAGAGCTTGTTATTTGTAAGCCAAGAATCTGCTCGGGCGTCCAGTGCGATACGGGACTGTGTCAGGGCACTTAAGAATAGGCCAGATGGCGGGTCATAAAGAAATGGGAAAGTTCCCATCGCCGGCGAAAATTATGCCTGCAGTCAGTCACAGCCGAAACATTGTGTAGCACAGGCGTCTTCCTTTTCAACTGTAGTTTTATATATTTTACGATCGCTCCGCCTTTTGCTAGATTTGACATTCCTACAATTACACATCATTCAATTCTTTTTCCAGGGAAGTAATTGCTCCCGTGACTTCAAACCCAACGCGGCGAACTACAATAGCGAGCTCAAAGTTTGAAACTTTGATTACGCTCGGTCAGGTTTTCTAACAATCTAAGTTACTGTCGAAGTATAACGAAGTTAAAAAAACTAAAGATTTTAAAGAACTTCCACACAATACATACGTCGAAATCAGTGGAATAGAATCTCTAGCAGAGGAAATCAGATATTAGAAATATAACTAATGCAACAGTGGAAGCATGGTCACTGATAAATCAGTATTTTAAGTTCATTGTTATGTAAATACAATACAATCTTGAATTCAAGAATAACGAATTTACATCGGATTTTATTTTTATTGCAATTATTTAACACTTTGACTTCCACATCGGTTATATAAAGGCGAATCATAGTTTTTATTACTTTCTATGATTAAGTTTTACTGTAATATATTCGAACAAACTGAATTTTACGAAGATGTTCAGATAAATGATAAATTTTAATTTTCTAGTCTCAGTTCCATTAATTAAATTACACATTTTGATTTTTTAAATTTATTTGCAAAAGAGTCGATTATGAAAAAGAAAATTTAGTTTTTAAAAAGACATGATATATTTTCTATAATAAATTACTTCCTTTCTTATTGACCTAGATAATGGTTGTTGAAAAAGGTGATTAAAATGACTCACTGTACGTTTAATCTTTATCGGTAGATTGTGTATTTTATGCACTCATGGGAAAGATAAGTACTTGAAGTGCAAAAGAGTAGTTAGATAGAGTGTTATAAATAGATAAGGTTGTTATATGACAATCGTATCTTGCAATTAATTCAGTTTTCATTTCGCATAAATATGAACGGTCTATTTATCAACTTCCTGTTGACTTTAACGTTATATTCCACGCTGTGCTAAAAACAATATTATCTAATGAGAATTGAGAGGTTAGTTTAGGTAGGTACGATATTAACAATTATTAAGAACTCTTGTTAAGTATAGTTTAGACGTGTGTTTCAATTGTAAAAAAGGTGAATAGAACTTGCAAAAGTATTAAATTAATTTTTAAAAAAGTGATTCGATTAGGGGAAAGAAAATCTGATATGAAGAAGATAAATGTGGTTTGCAGAAAAGAATGAATTTGATTTGAAAAAAGGCGACTGTTATTTGATAAAACTGAATATAATTTGAGAATGGTGAATTTGATTAGAAAAAAAGATAGTCCCGTTTTGAGGAAAAGATGACTTTTATCTTAACAAAAAATGAATATAATGATGGATGAATTTAGAGTGCACAACCTGCATCGTAAACACAAAGTTGTAAAGAATATGGAATCCTTAACGCCAGGTGCGTTACGACATGGTATCATGTAACTTTTCCCGTGAGAGTTGTGGAAAATGCTTTAACGACTATATGTATAGTTCAAGGAAAGTAGTAACACGTTCTAGGTCACGAAAATATTAACAACTAACCATGAAAGTATGCTATCAAGTTTTATTCTTTTCATTATAAGTTTATACGATTTACGATACGGTGAGTTATACGAGGTGTCCGGGCGAGCAGTCAATAAACCTACACTGGTATGGTCCTCATAGATAGAAGAGAGAACGTTGGGTCACACGTGACTCACGTGTTAACTGTATTTTATGTTGCAGTTTAGGCTGTCCGGTTGTGCTACTTGATGGGGCTCAACAGGCTTGTAAAACTGTACGAAATGTTGTACATATTTGCACCGGAGCCAATAGTAAATATTGGGTTGACCGATAACATCGTTTGCAATGATACCATCTGATAGATATTAGAAGCATACATACTTCTGTTAACGCATTGTTTATATTTAGTTTAACTATTATCTAATTGTATTTAGTTTAACTATTACGCCGGCGACCTCGAAAATTTCATAAAATATATATCAAATATCACAACTTGTCTCCAATGTTAATTTTATTTAATCCGATTAATCATTTTATTTATGAACTCTTTCAAAGGTATTTTTTAAGGTACTTACTCTACACGTTAGCTTTCTCATAGGCTTTAACGAAACATATGAACATTTAAATTTATTTTCGAACTCTCGAATTAGAACAATTTTTATACTTTGGGTCCAACTAAACCCGTTGTTCGAGAATTAATAGAGAAAAACAAAATATGACATCTACACTTGCGAGCAAAAGTTAAGAAACGTGTTGCACAGTTGCAGTTTCTTAGGTACAGTAAAACTTCTTAACACGAAATAAAAATTTGTATTGCGCCAATAAAAAAAAAACATTTATTTTAATTTCTAATAGATTAATTCCTAACTTTTATTTTATTTTCATATTTTTTTTTACCTTTCTTATTCTTTTTAGCTGTCGTGTGCACTGTTATATGTTTTATTATAGTATGTATTTATTACTAAATAAGAAGGGTGTTTGTGAAAGTATTAAATTTCACTGAAATGTTAACAATATGTAAAGTTTCTTGGTTTTTGTCGGTAAACGTACATATTTAATACATGAGTAACTAAAAATTAAGAATATAATGCATATAAAGGAGAATTACAGATTCAAGAACAACTAAGAAAATTTTAAGTTCAACTGAAAGAAAAGTAGTATAAACGAATCAGGATCAGTATCACGAGCAATGACAATAAAGCAGGTAATATTCTATGAACGAGATAGTAAGGCAAAAATGTTCTACGTACCTGTATAAAATAAAAATGAGGGTACCAATGCAAACCAAGCTCAAATTTCTTAGCAGCCAAACTGAAACAAAAGAATATATTGTTATTACAACATGTTAGCTACATTACTATTATATCTCGCCTGACTTTAAATCCCAATAGCTTGCTACACAAATCTAGGTCTAAAAATCCCTTTCTTATAAACTACCACAGTATGTGGAAACTGGCAAGTCCCTCTGATGGGTTCGGATAATCCATTCAGCCAAGAAACGCCCAAGAGGAAAGTTCCTTCCTACCAGAACAGTCAAACCTTCTTTCCTTAAAATCCTGATTTTACGGGAACTCGTGGCTGCGTGTTCTATTTTCGGTGGTGTGATAAATTCGCACCCAACATCTGGAGGTGCCAGCGAAAACCTCGATATTTCAGTGGCTCGGTACATGTTTAATTTGTTTTTGCGATCAAAATAAATGCAAGGCAATTCAAAGATTCGAGAGATCACGAAACCGTATAAGCGCAGCGCACCGCCCATATTACAAACATATTTTTCTAATTGGCAGTTTTACGCCGCGTTAGCAAGCAGAGTATTAATCACGTTGGATAATAATCAATTAAATTTCGTTTAGCAACTATATTTTTATCTTAGCGCCATCATTTAATATACGAAATCATCCCTTAAATGTTAACGTGGAAATTTTACTTCTAATTACTGTTGAATGTTCAGAGAGGATTAATGTGTAGTTAAATAAGTACGAACGTGTTTATTTCTACATTGTGTTCTCATATTTATTTAAATAAATCCAGTAATTAGAAAGATTATGAATTAAATAATACAGCATACTTATCACGCTTTAGAGAAAGTGAAATGATAGAAGAATTGTTATAGCGTATAAATTGTCTTATTATAGTTTGAATAAAATAGAAAATATGATTAATATTCAATTAATTTTTAAACATATTGAATGATAAAATACTTTTTGTATAATTTCTGCTCCACTAGTTACCAAACTCTATTTACAAACGTAGAGTACAATAAAAGATGTAACTGTATAAGAATGACAAAAAAACAACAGTGATAAACCAAAGGAAGGAAAAGGCTTCAATTAAAGGTTAATTACAAGAGCAAAATGTGAGAAAATCGGGAAAAGAAATTGGCGCTGGTTGGAAGAGAAAAACGAAAATTCGTTCAAGAAAGAACACTGAAATCCACTATAGTACTCTAATCAGATAGACGCGGACGAATTAAGAGAGGAAGAAGTAGTACGATGCGCGATAATGGAAACAGTAATAAGCTGGCCGAGTATAAAAAAACAGTGTAAAGATATAAGAGACATATAAAATCAAAACAGAAATATTTAACACGTTAATACATACGAATGCTGAAAAATACGCATATTTAGAGATAAAAAGAACCGTAAGTAGTACAGGTAAAGGTTTCTGCGAGCGAATGCACGCTTTATCTCCAACATGTACCGAACATGAATGCGCGGTTAAATGAACGTTTTATTGCAACGAGAATCTTTATTACCAGAAACAAAATTCAATTTCCGATTGTAGCTGTAAACGTGATGCGTGCCTTTTTTTATAGCACCATCCGGTAGGAAGTATCCTACAAAGAAAGACTTTTCGATGCAATGGAAACCTGTTCAACAGACTGCGAGATTTCTTACAGAATATACTTTCTAGTTGAAAACCACAAAACTGATTTTGTAGAATAAGATACAATGTTCTAAAAAAGGAATAAATGATGCGTAACTGTTTGTGTTATTTCCATGTGAGTATCTTTACGTCTTGTACATAACAAGAATCATAAATTCTCAGTCCATAGGCTACTATGGATTTTATGCACTTATGACATAAATAAGTTGACGGATTTCGTAACCGTAGGAAACTATATATAAATATCATATATACAATATTGAACATTATAATATGTATTTATATAGATAAATATTATAAACTATATGTAAATAATGTGCAATACATTATATTTATATATAATATATAAAATATTAACTGTAATATAACATAATATGTTAACTTGAATCTTTGATGTATTATTTTGAAGTTTTGATTTCTGAACTAAAGACTTCTACAGACGACTTCTAAAGACTTAATTTACGGAAACAGAAAGGTTTAATTACACTATTATTACAGTACATGTTTCTCAACTCCTTGAACTATAACGAACCAGACTCACAATATGGATTTTATACGTAATCTACTAAATATGGATATTATCCATATCTTCTAGCTCGAAATAATTTCATTCTCCTATTATTAAATCTTGGAATGGAGATACGCAGAAGCAAATATGAAATAATAATAGTCTCGATCCATTACAGAAATTATTAAAGACGTAGAAGTGCCAATTAATGTAGTTGTGAAGGAAATTATCGCGCCAGTTATAAGTAGTTACAAATTATTTAAATACTAAAATCAGAAAAGTATGCCTATAATAAAGCATTAAATGTATCACTTCATCAATGTGCTAAAAGTTATTTTAATTCAGGATTAAGAAATAACACATTCTGACGACTCGATGCTTCCAGTATTAAATAATATATAAATCCAACGTCTGCCTAAGAATTTCGTTAACTTCGTAACCGAAGTTGAATGCGTAGAAATTGAGTGTTGTATCGAAATCGCAATACGAGTATACAGTTTGATACCTTCACAATTGTGCGACTTTTTTTCTAGACAGCGGAGAATGTCAAGGAAACGATTTCGACGAGAGAGCTGCCATTACAGCGAGAGATTTCCAAACACGTCAAGTGCGAATAATGCACGCTTGAGTATAAAACGGAAGAATTTTCGTGTGACCGTTTCGAGTGGATATCGGGTGATTGCAATTCGGAGAATGCGCTGAACCCATGGGAGCAAGGAACACGAGGATTCGAATGAGTTTCACGCGTGCGAATGGATATAAGGATAAAATTGCATAGTCTGAAGTTAGCAGCCGGTAGTACTCGTTAACATCGTGTCATTAGACGCTAGACATCGTTGCGTGTTCCTGTTATTGTGTCCCCGTATTCTCGCATTAGCGTTAAATATGGTTCAATTACATTTCAATTAAATCAGCATTCAGATTACAGCCAGCTCATGTTTTCTTTCCACCATGTTTCTTCCAGTTCTTCTTTTCACGAATATACGAACATTGATAAATAGTGTTTTCCTTTTTATCTTTTCACATTCTCTCTATTCGTATCATCTATTTTTCTACAAAATTAGTAATAGCGTTAGGAAACTAGTAATAGTTCTATTTCTTTTATTTTTATACGCTTTCTATATCGTATTTTCAATTACCTTAGAGAACGATAGTAGCGTCACCTTACATTTTGTTATTGATTCTGTTATAAAATTTGTAATAGTATTATCTATTATATATGGCTGCACACGTCCAGTACTCATCATTTTTATGTTGCTAGTATATTGCCTTTTTTATTGTTGCGCATGTTTTATTATTTATAATTATGTTTTCGATTCTTCGAGGAAACCAGTGATAGTGACTTTTTCCTTGTATTTATTTCACATTTGAATGATTAACTAATTTTTTAACATATCCGGTTTGCTTTGTGTTATTAAGTGCACGGTATTATAAATGAATATATCACCTGATGGACTTGTTTTATCAGCTTCTAAACTTCAGAATTAATATTCAAATAGCTGTTAGTGAATTCATGTAATGCATTCTTTAATGAATTCTCTTATACAAGTTAAAGGGAAACGCCTTTTATTATTTTTGAACATTGATATATTTAAAAACAAAGATCAAAGCATATTGTAATTATAAATTATGATTATAAAACAATAGACCATATAGAGCAATTTAATCCATCAATTTTTGTTTTAGTTTTTATCTAGATTTTATCTAGTTTTTGTTTTAGATTTTATCTAAAAAATTAAAGTTTGAGTTGATTTAATTATATTAATAAGTTGTAAATCTTTTTGACAGGAAGATTAAAAGGACAACTCATAATTTGATTCAATGCTAAATCAGATTTACTATTGAAAACAATCTTACAATTATTGCTACGACTGATAATATTGTATATAGACACTACAGGACTTTATGGCTTTTTTGCTCCCGTTTTAGTATTTTTATAAAGTGGATCCCGTAAATGGGATCATAAATATCTCCAGCATTTATGGGAATATGAAGAACACTTTTTTCTTGTATCAAATGATATATGAAAAAGTGGGTATATATGTATTTTTCATATGCCTATAAAAATACAGAGGATATTTATGTGATCCCATTTACGCAGCTCTGCGTGACAAATGGCCATAAAATATGTGTCCCATTCAGGACAACATTCTCATTAGCATCCAGTTCTCTATTTACGCTGGAAAAATTTCAAATATTAATAATTATATTACTAAATATAGCAATATTAACAGCAATATTATTAAAAATATTAATTCTTAATAAACATATTATTAACTACCATATAAATGTATCTATGTATTTATACTGCACGTGTTGTCAGAATATTTCATTAATTTTTTAAATAAAAAAGTTCAAATATTACACAATCCTATCAGGATGATATACATATAAATATACTTGAGAGTTCTTCACTCTAACACAGAAATGATGAAATTATGGAATTGTAATATATTAGCGAGAAAGATTTAATCGATAACTTAATATAATGATTTAGCTTAACCCGGTAAAAATGTCATATAGGAATATTACTAAAATTTTTCTAAACGCTTATTGAACGATACTTTTAGGAATACTGGATTTCGCAGTAAAGTAAACTATCAAATTATAGTCTAAATTATTCGTCGTAAAAGAAATAAAAGTTATCGGAGTACCATATTTTTAAGCAGTTTACAATAACGCGAATAACACTAGTCTATAGAACATTTTAATCGCGAGAAATCTCGGGATATTATTGCAGAATTAAACGTATTGTAGTTTACACGGGAAAGTTTTTAAAACGCTAATTAAACATAGATACAATTATTCTAAATTCGTTATACAAAATAATGTGCTGAGATTGTTTTCAAGTAGCAAATCTGCTTTGACATTGAATCAAATTATGAATTGTCTACTTTTAACCTCTCTGTCAAGAAGACTTACAACTTATTAAGTTATTTAGATTAATTCAACCTATTAAATTTCCTCTGATAAAAACAAAAATTGATGGATTAAATTGCAACAAATGACCTATTGTTCTATTATTACAATTCATAATTATAATATGCTTTGATCTTTGTTTTTAAATACACCAATGTTCAAAAATAATAAAAAGCGTTTCTCTTTAACGCATAAGAGAAAATGCATTACACGAATTCACTAACAGCTATTTGAATATTAATTCTAAGGTCTAGAAGCTGATTAAACAAGTCCATCAGGTAATCATTCAAATGTGAAATAAATACAAGGAAAGAGTCATTATCACTGGTTTTCTAGAAGAATCGAAAATATAATTATAAAACATGCGCAACAATAAAAAAGGCAATATACTAGCAACATAAAAATTATGAGTGCTGAACGTGTGCAGCCATAAAATAGGTAATACTATTACAAGTTTTATAACAGAATCAATAACAGAATGTAAGGTGACGCTACTATCGTTCTCTAAGGTAATTGAAAATACGATACAGAAAGCGTATAAAAATAAAAGAAATAGAACTATTGCTAGTTTCCTAACAGAATAGATAACATGAAAATAGACTAATGCTATTACTAATTTTGTAGACAAGTAGATAATAAGAATAGAGAATGTAGAAAAAACAAAACGAACAACACTATTATCAATGTGCCAACAATATCAAAAATACAAACACAGAATATGAGGTAACACTATTTCTTGTTCCCTAGAAAAACCCAAAACACGAGCACAGTGTCTGCGTAAAAATGAAAAAGATAACGCTATCCCGAGTTACCTAACAGAATCAAAAACATCGAAACAAGATACACTCTTTCACTCGAGCCTTAGCAAAGTAAATCTATACCAGGGCCGAATGTAGCAGACAGAAGTGGAAGTAAGCAGTTTCCCTTCAGGAAAAACGCAACTTGAAGAAAATGTCATTACAGGAAGCTGAAATAACGAATCCCTTTTAATTACAGTCTGCCCGGTACGAAAAGAAATTAACTCCCCGTACAATCAGTTCCGCAGACTGCCCTCTTCGACTGCACTTTAAGGACGACCAACAGCAAGAAGACAACGAGAGAAGGGTTCCGAATATCGGGAAATTAGAAGCGGTATCGACTCTCCGCGGGTCGTCGCGAAGCTTGGGTGCCGTGCCGCACAATTTCTTATAAAATGTAACCAAAATGGAAAAAGATTGTTTTGTAAATGGAAAATTTATATTTAGTTTGATTCATATAGTGTATATAACTAGTGCATATAACTGGTAGGTTTTATACACGTAGTTTTACCAATTACTGAAAGAAGTGAAACAATTGAAGATTATTTAAAACATCGAAATAACTGCAAATGATTTAAAAAATTGAAATAACTAATAATTTTAAAAGTTGAAGTAATCTAAAATTATTTAAGCCGCGAACGCTTTATGTTACAATAATGGAACAAAAGCGACAACTGTTGCAATAGAGAAGTAAAAACAGAAGAATATAAGTAGGAATACATACATACATAGACTGTATAATATATATGTATATGTTATATATATAATATATTGTATATATAATGATTATTATCTTAAATTGACAAAATGTTATACCTGACGAGAAGCCCGTAAAACTCAATATTAAATAAAACCATGTTTTGTATAACATCAAACCTTCTAATAACAAGCCACATGGGTTTACTAATAAAAAAAAAAAAGAAATCAATAATGACATTACGTCATTACAGAAATGATGTAATTTACACATTACATTACACTTACGAAAATCAATAAGATACGTTTCATCGTATGATCTGCCAATAAAGCAAGTTTTTAAGTTGTAATGTTTTTTTTGCTCCATTTGCAGGAAAAATCGACCACTGTGCGCCGTCCGAACGAGAATCCACGAAAACGAATTAAAAGTAACGGCCAGGTAAGAAATCAAGAAGAACGTGTTTCAATCACTGTCGATAGACTTAGGGGCGAGCATCTCGGTATTTGTTTGCGCGGACATTAGAGTACGAGGTTCCCGCTGCATTTAATTAAAAGTGCATTCCATGAAAGGCCAAACTCCGTCGAACGAACGTCTCGAACTCGATCTAAGGGACCTCGTACTTTCCAGGCAAGCCTTTCTTGTTTGCAATTTCTTTTCTATCACCGCTTTAACTACTTGGCCTCCGGTAATTAGAATTCTTGTTGGAAAGTAGTACGTATAATTCCCTTTTCGGTGACAAAAACTAGTCGAGCACTGGAAAACGGAAAACAGCTAATTTCGTGGCTCGTCTAATATTGCAATATCAATAAATATTTAACGATTGACAGAAATATATAATATATTATTTTCAATACTGTACTATTGACAATAATTGTGGCTTGACCGTTTTATAGAAAATAACAATTACCTACATCAATTTGTTCTATTTTCAATAACTTTGAATAAGTTTGAATGAACATATCAATATTCCTGGTCTAATTTCATTTTTTCACCATTTTATTTTCTGCCTATCCATTTTTGTTACAAATGTATAAATTTACTCCTTCTAGGATTTGTAGGACCAAACCTGTTAAAGAAACATTTCCTTATCCACCCAATATCAACGCATTGAATTAATATTCCAATTGCAAAGTAAACTAAAACCCAATGAAACTACGGACAAAATAATACTCTCATTTTCCTCTCCATAAATAAATATTGTTCATTAAAGTGACACAATTATTTTAATAAATCGCTTTATAAAAATTGTTCGGTAAATTGTCGAATATTATTCGTTAAAAGAATAGTATGTAATACTTTGACTGTGTGCTCGTGCCTCAGTAAAGCAAATAGTAAATTACCAACTATCGCGACGGAACATTTAGCTGCATTTAAATGAAAATAGCTGGATCATTTGCAACTTCTTCAATTTTCAACGTTGCCGGAGCGAAAAAATTGGCCGAGCATTAAATACTAAATAGCTCGTCGTGGAAATACATTTGAATATTCACGAGTTAATTACACGATGCGCCTTAATGCCCTGAAAACGTCGAAGTTTAAGGAACGCAAGTTGCGAGGTAACAGGAGAAAATCCTTTAAAGAACCGATTCGACTACGTGTAAGTGTGTTAACGACGGTAAGGAACGGTGGCGTGGAATAGCCGGAGAAACGAGGCACGTTTTTCCGTAACGAACCGACCGGTCCAGAATTTAATTTTGAAAGGACTCGCTACTAAAAGACTTGCCCTCTACACGGCTTTATGTAATCTGCGTTGTTGTATACCAGAATTCATAAGTTTAGATATTTGGCGAATCGATAAGCAAATCGATTTATTACCAGCACGATTTTCACCTGTATCGCCCCCCTCCGGAAAATGCTCGTTATTCCAAAAATTATAAGCTTTGAAAATTACTAATATATAAAAGTTATTTGTACCAGTGGTCTACTAACTATAATATCGTGGGAATTTCACTCAACGAGTTTTCAAAGCGCCAAGCGTCGACAATTTCACACAGATATCTGAAATTGTTCGCAGGAAATTAAAATGTGCGTATTTTCATATCACACTGTAGTTATTTCTTCTCTTGCAATTATTCTGACTAATCGGTTTATTCGATATTCTGTATTTCGCTTTCATATTTCTTAAAATATTTAAATATATTCGTTGAAGCTCACAATGAAATTGGAGACATTTAATTATTAATATCTATATTTGATGTGTATATTAACGTTTCACGATAAATTAAGTTTTAAATAATATGTTACAAAGTAACTTTTACCGCTACATTGAAAAAACACTAAGTGACAATAAAATAAAAATGAAAGTAATAGTCAATTACAATTACACTATATTACAAAGTATGTTTCACAAGTACTTTAATTTGCAACTACAGACATTAATAATTAAGCGTTTCTAATTGCATTGTGAGTTTGAACGAACATATTTTAAAAAAGTGAAATATTTTAAATTACATTATAATGTACACTCTATACTATAATATACTATGGTCCACGTTGTACTATAAATTATATACTCATATAAATTACATTATTATATATACTCACACGGTTGAAGTAAAACATGTTATTATCTGCAACGTTATCTTTTTTATATACTTAAGTATATTTCCCATGTAGCACATATCCAGCGATTATACATATATCTAGTTTCTATAAGTATTAAAATGATATCTTGTCTTATCACATTTTTCTATCTCATGCAACAACTTCGTCATTATGCTAACAACGACTTTTCATCGCACAAACAAGCACCCACCATGACCTATTTAATACTTCTCATCCGCGAAGGATTGAACAAACTTGACCAGACATAATTCCTCGACCTAATTAAACCATAATTGTGCAGATTTTCCAACGTTGTGGAATTACCATTGTACACAACCATAAGATATGAAGCTAATTTAAATCAAGAATCCTGCGGGACTATTTTTGTGTCGCGTGACGCTCGCAATTTTCTATTTAAAAAGCTCGGTATGAGAGGGCGCGAAAACGCGAAGAAGGAGAAGAAAGGTGCGAGAAAAAGAAATGATTCGCGGATTAGTCAGAGATGCGAGTTGTGGAGGTTACGTCACGGAACGAGACTGTCGCGGAATTATAAAAATCGCGGTGAAAGATCGTGATAATCAGGAAAGGCGTAACCTAAGGTGGGCTATCTAGGATAGCAGAGATCGGTGATCCCTCTATGATGACTCGAGAGCCGCGAACGCACGGAGACGATCCCCGCCGCGGAATTAAATTTCAGGCTTCCTTACTTGTCGTATCCTCCAATCCCTTCTCTCTGCCATTTTCTTCGTGATCCCTTCGACTTATACTTCGTCTTATTTTGCAAAAGGGTAAACCGAGCTTTCCTCTAACCCTAGATAACTGAACTTTGCTCGAAGTGACGGTCGCAACTGCTAGCGTTGAATTGTTCATGCAAATATTAGACTCAACGCATTATGCATCTGTCCAATTTTGTTTATTCTGTTTGTTTGTAAGGTAAAATATTTATAATAGTATGCGCTATCAGAACTGGGCAAATTTTATTTGAAATGAAAGTAAAAAGTACCTACTTGAAACAATGTATTTCAAACCGTTAGTTTTAGTACTGTTAGCACTGTTGAAAATAAAAATAGTATCGATTCAATCGAGGTAACGCGATTTTAACTAATAAAGTATCTCGTTAATCCTTCATTTCGAATTGGCAAAAAGAAATAATGCTGAAAATAATAACGAAAGGAAGGTTCTTATTTAAATAACTTGTTTAGAGAAAAAAGGTGTAAGCCTGTCCCAAACAACAAAAATCTCATAATTATATCAGAGAATTATTTCAACAAATTATAAAATTAATTTATTGTTGAATCCTATTATTATCCAGATACTAATGAACAAAGAGTAATTTATACTCATACTGTTAAAAATCATTGAAAATAGATTCTTTCCATAAAATATTAAAAACAAACGTAATTTTATTTCAGGTCTATATATTTTCCCCAAAAATCTTGCAATATTGCGAACTTTCATTTAAATTTTCCATTACAAGAAAATCCGTGAAATGGAGTCACGAGCACAGTGAATCGCTTAGAAGCTAAAACATTTTTTTATTCCGATTAATTCAATGGAAATCACGCTATTTTCCTCCCTATTTCTCTATAAAAAAAGGCTGCAAAATGAAATTAATTTTGATTACCTCAATAAAAGTCACAGACTAAAACGTCCTCACTTTTGACGAACACCGACGAAACAAGCGATCAAGTCGTCTCGAACCGATGCGCCGTCGCGGAACTCCAAACGATACTGCTTATTATCTAGCGTTTCACGACAAAAAGCTAGGCAGTTCCCGTGGCATTACTCACCCTAAGGAGCACGCCTTCCGCGATAGGTGCAAAGAAAACAAACAAGCGTGAAATAATGTACGAACACACTTCAGCCGTAGTCATGAATGTATTTCTCTATTTTTTTATGAGCAGCTGTTCCGCGAACACGTGAGTGCGCGAGTACACAATGACTCGACGGATATAAACTTTTTATAAACGTTTATAACGCTTCCGTTATAACGCTCCCTTGTTCGCCATTGGTTAGGAATAACGTCGGTTCTAAAATAAATACCGCCACGCCAGTTTTTTTTCCATATACGCGTAGAAAGCATTCGAAGTGCTTCCAGGTACAAATTACGATTTTCAATGTCACTGAAGACACACGTGTAATTAATTTATTCGTGTATTAATCCGAGTAACTTCTTCGTAGACAGTAGGCACAAGTAAGCACCATTCTACTTGCAGTCCTTAGTTAAAATGACTTGTCTATTTAATTTGTCAATCAGAATATTACAAAATATTTGGAACATTACGTGTCTTTTACCCTGTAGCACATGTACCACCTATGGCGCATGCTTACATGTTTATTTGGTGCGCCACAAAAATAGTTTACAATGAATTTGGAACTACAGAATTAATTTCCATTAAAAGAATGGGTCATGATAAGTTTGTTTCATTATTATATATATACGAGAATTAATAATTACATGTAAAACAGTTCAGCACGGAACGTGTCAAGCAAAGCTAGAATATTCTATGCAGGGAGTCATGTAACTGGTGTTACAATCGAATCGGTTTCATTCTACCTCAAAAAATAAGTCGAAAAAGTAGGATAACATTTTTTCATTTAGGCTTCGTGTTAAGGTACGTACAGGTTCGCGGGTAATATTTGCGCAATCAATGTACGTCTTCGTCGACTGAACCCAATATTCAGCGAAAGTATTTAAAGTTGTAGATAGGATGTGAGACAGTTGATCACCAAATATAATACTTGTATTTTAATAAGAAGCAACTATGTACAAAACAACGTGTGGTGTGTGATCAACGGTTGACGGAATTCTGATTTTAGTTTTGTCGCTCCGCTAAAACGTGGAGGTAAAAAACCCCTCCACAAGGAATTTACAAAAATAGAGGGACATTGGACCGACCAGTTACACAAACTTATCAAATGGTCCGATGGGGATTGGTTCGGCATCCTAACGCTAAAAAGTCGTGACGTCGTTGACAATGACGTCCGCTGTATCCTTTAAAAATTGTAAGAAACAAAGCTGCCGAGCCCCCTTTGTGTCCTACACGGGTTTAGGTCACGTCGACTGCTAGGAGGACGGTACGGCCACGATAGCCTTCCCAGGTATGTCATCTGGTACTATTCAACCGTACCAGTGTCGTAAAGTAATTAAATCATTAAATAAACATTAAAAATCGATTCTAAAACATGACAATAACCAAAGTGGCCGTGGCCTAAACCCAAACGCAAAGACGGGACGAAACAATCGTATATCGCGTCTTAACACTTCGTTTTGCGAGAAAACTGAGTTAGAAGATGCGTCAAGTTCACGTGGCTTGTAGGACGAGAAAGTAGAATCGGTGCGCCATGGTCAGACGTATCCCTTCATTCTCGCTCAATACTACCGATTATTTTTTTAACCTACTTTTTCTCGAGAACGGAGCCTCGAATATATTATGTAACACTCTGTATACTTCATAGAGTTACAAATTGAATTCCATTTATTTGTCTTTGCTTGTTTAAACACGATTCTATGTATCCAAAGCTTGGAACGATGGGTTTCGCTACGGGTTATATGGGTTCTGCAATTTTTACAACAGAGAAAGTTGTCATTAATTTTTAAGATACTTCCATTTTTTGCAAAATTTCAGACTCTTTTTATCGAAAGAATTGCTTTTCATCGTAGTTCAAAATCTGATATTAACTAAAATGCGAAAAAGATTTATGTAATTTAAGATTACTATATAATTATTATATGTACTCGATGAATGAAGAAACAGTACTTACAAGGTTAGTAGCAATATTACTTTACCTTGCTACCCTGTGTCGTTCGGTACAACCAATTCATTAATTGCACAAAATGCACTTTCACTATGCACTCTTATAGGAAAACAACTGATCTGTCAAGAGCTTCGAATTAGAATTGAGTAGGTAGTTCAATTTCTCTTTTATTATGTTCTTCTAAACAAAAGTGCCCCATTCATGGCAGTTCTCCCTAGTTCATTTTGCACAGCGTGCTGATTAGACGCGTACCCGCGGTTTTGCAAGACACAAGAAATCGGTAATATGTAAGTTCACGGCCTCGCGCAGCCACAACGAGAAATTCTAATCCCCGTTGCCAAAGCTCCGGCGACGTCCGGCGACAACGACCGGTAATCTCCGATAATCGGGATGATAAATGAAGCTGCAAGCTCTCCCAGTAATTTTTTCCACGTCCAATAACTGTCTGCAACAAACGCCAAGTATCGGGAAACTTTGATCGCGTTACTGAAAAAAAGCGATACGCATCGGATTACTTCCGTTACTTAGCTCGCCGGCGAAATTCAATTCTGTCGGCCGACGTGTGTAATTACGTTTCGCGCGCAGTTTTCTGCGTAAAATTCGATTCTCCAAGAGCGAGGCAGCTGTTCTCCCAGCTTACGAGATAATTACGTTAGGCGAGCACGGCCCACCCTCGGTCATAATGAATTTCGAAATTATTCTCGATGGCGCACCGACTAAGAAAACAACGGCTGCAGGCCGGTCGGTTTCGATGTCTCCGCGCGATTTTCGTTAACATTTTACAACGGAGTCGGGCGACGTGTAACGTCGGACACGTGTTATTTTTATCGGGTATCGTTTCTGCTGCGGAAACTTGGAGTTACGATGGGAAATATTTTTCATCCGACGTCTTCGTACAGCGTACAGGCGAACGTGGAGTAAACATCGCGGAAGTGACTGGTTTTGAGAGAGAGAGACATTTACTATAATTTTTCAAGTAATATATTTATTTCAATATGCAGGAAAAATTAATACGCTTTTTATTATTTCTATAGTCGGCGTCTATCTATTTTCAAGTGAATTCAGAGTTTTTTAGAGGAACAAATTGTGGTTCGAATTTTTTAACGTGTTGATCATTAGCAGATTGGGATAATTAAATAAAATATGAATTATTTGAGTAAATTACAAGCAAGAGAAATTAAATGTATTCTCTCCGAACAATATCAGCGAATTCTTCTAATGTCTTTACGTAGTTACATTTAACTTCTTCAGCTTTTTCGTAATCATTATTACTATGTTAATTATTATTCATTTCTTATTTTCATAATTATTATTCGTCAATTATTTTTTGAATTACTATTCGTTAATTATTTTACGAAATATTATTCGTTAATTATTCTGTTAATTACAATTCGTTCACATAAAATAAAAATTTGTACAGACAGATGTGCAATAATTGTTGGAAACCATGAACTGCGCAAAATGTCCCATCTAATTTGAACTTTCGTATAACGTGAAATTTATGTATGATAATTATGCATCATAACGATCATGCCTTCCTATGGTGTGAAATTCCAGAGGAAATAATGTTTTTCCTTTTTTGCACACATAGACATATCTCGAGAATAATGTCAATTACGAAGTCGTGGTTGCAAAAGTTTGATTACAGATGTTCTGATAGAAAGCTTGAAGTCACTTCTACGACAATAACGTTTCATCTCGCCAAATTTCAGATACCGCATTCAGCTCGGTAGTTGGCAGTATTTTCTCTGGGACAAGTGGAACAACCTAAAAGCTAATTAACTTCTCGCGTGTGCTGAAACAACATCTGGCCAGACAGCGAAAGAAGTTTAAAGATTTATACGGCGGAATGTCGTATACATATTGCGCGTGATAGCGAAAATCTTTCCTGACATTATTGCTGATAATTCTTTAACTTCGGATAAGGAAACAGCAATTACGCTCGCTATAAATTACGAGAAACGTAAATAAAATGTTTGTGTCAGGTAAATCATTGTTTTAAAAAATGTCATTCCCGTTGATAAGTTTTATTATAATACAATTCTTTTTTTACTTTATTTGTCAAAAAATTCTTTGATTGCTTCCAATGTCATTTCTTTAAATTTGAATACTTCATGTACACTCCCATTTATAAGCATTGACACGTACCACTTTTAATAAATGAATAATGTACAATATATATTCAACAAATAAAATATGAATATTAAAAATATAAAATATTAAACACGTTATCGGTAAAATATATCTCCAACATAGTACAATTAGTTACATAGATTTCAGTTTTCTTTCATAGTTACACGAGACTTCAGGTTTCTTTTCTGTAACTGTGTTAATTAAGAAAGTGTTTATATAATATCTACAAGGTTGAATATGTTACAAATTCACTTTACGAATTAACTGAGCCGTCAACGTAACAGAAATTAAAGGTCACCGACGTACGTTCCGGAAAAGTATTAATATTTGCCGGAGTATAGTTTGCTCTACAAAACACACTAATATCTGCACGAGCACGGTGCACGGTAACTATACATTTCCATGTGTATTTAAAAATGGTGCAGCAGACAGGTCGTCCGCGAATTCCTGTCCCAAAAGCAACAGACCAAAGCTGCCTTCTGGATGACGGGAATTGTAAACCGTCGTGCGGTAACAATATTCATAAAATTCAATGGACCTACATGCAAGCATGCTGCGACCAATTTACAGGATCACAAAACAGGGGAAGAAAGCCGGAAATGCGGCCCGAACATGGGTTGCCACGTATCCCAACAATATGATTATTGCAATTGCAACAAGAATGGAAATACGTATAAAAACAGGAGAATAATTCTGCCGCAGTGAAAGTAGACTCGAAAACATTATTGGCGCATGAATCGCCTAAAACAGGTTAAGAATTCCTCGAATGTTTGAACACAGTTTTCTGCATTCGCAAACATGGAGATTTTATAAATGCATTCTTAAACATAATGCTTTTACAAACGTATTACCAATTGTCAAGCTTCTGAAAGTCTATTTCCAACTACAAAGCTTCGGTAAGTACAGTTTTAGATACATAGTTTTCATTGTATTCTCTGATAAAGTCTTTCTTGAGATCTGCTCCGGTTGATTTTATTTTTCAGTGACCATATGGCCCTTTATGTTTTAGCCTGGTCTTCAAACTGGTCTAAGCTTTTACCTGCATTTTTATGAGTTATGTTAAAACTATAGAAGTGAAATATAGGAAACGCAACGTACGCAATGTTCTACATTATATTAAAGCATTTACAAAAAATAAAATACATTTTTTTATTGCATAAAATTGAACTATCTTTGGGTAATATCCATTACCAAAATATTTCCAAATTTCCAATAATATAGCAAAGACATATTTATCTAACATTTATCCAAAGCGATCAATGCAAGCGAACATGCATCAAATGTATGTTAAGAATGTATTTTATGCACTTATCGTAAAGTTCAATAAATGAGATATAAAACATGATTATACAGGATGTGTCAGAAATGTCCAACAGTCCAGAATTGAGTGTTCTCGAGGTAATTTGAAGTAACTTTTTCATTTACAAAAATTTTCTTCGAAGCATCGTTAACAAGTTATTAACAAAACCCAATGGCCATTGAGGGGCAAGCTCAGCTGACCCTGATCAATGAACGTAACAGGGCTTCGTGCACTACTGGTTGACTCAGCCACCTCACGCTTAGAGAACTCGCCCCTCATTGGTCACTGTTTTTAGTGAATAACTCGTTAAAAATGCCTCGGAAAACATTTTTGTAATGGAAAAAGTTGCTCAAAATAACTTGAGTTATACCCCTTTTCCGGTTTGTACGACAGTTTTGGGACACCCTATATATTGGTACTGGCAGAATTATGTCAAAGATTTATTAAAGTGTCAATGATTTGTACAAATAAAATAGAAAGAGAAGATAAATTTTAGGAATGTACTCGAAATGCATTTGATATCATTTCCAATGAGCCTGCATTCTTCGAGTGGGAATAGGTTTCGAACATTTCTCATAACTACTACAATAAATCATAAATATGTTTAAAAGCTTATATCTTCTCAATAAAGCATTTTCGGACCTAAGTTTATATGAACATTTTTCATCTATTTGGCTTAGATAACAAGTAGTCTAAGTATGCTCCAAACCTTCCTAGATACCTTGTATAACAATTAAATTATAACAATAATGCAAATAAAGCTTCATTAATATCTATTCGTCTTGCTTGTCCACTGTGTTTGTCCCCGGCTGTATTCATAATGGTTGAATCGCTGGTTGAAAAATCAAAAAGCGCGTTCGAAACGTGTATGGAAAACCGCGGCTAATAAAAGCGTCACGCTTATTACCATAGCGAGGAAGAGCACGCGTGGAAACATTACAGTGCCGCGTGGGCAAGCTGGTTGATTCTCGGGCGAGCACGGACACAAGCTCCGAAGAAATTTATCGACGGAGCATCGCGTAACGCGTCGAAACCCGCGATCTAATCCTCTCTTAAACGTGTCCGCTTTAAAGCCGATACAAACGAATAAAAATTTAACGGCCGGTTTTAAACCGACACCCGACGAAGCTGTCGGTGCATCGCCACGCACTTTTTCCGAGGGTTCGCCGCGGATTTAATGTGGATTTAAACGAGCTGGAACATCGCTTCGTTGAAATTTCAGCCCTTCGTCGTTTCAAATTCTCATCTTTATACTCTTTTAATTGGAGCCGAGCTCTTCGCGTTTCCAGCTGGATGCTCGGCAATTCCGGCGAACCTAATGTAACACGAAACATCGTTTAACACCACGCTGCAGAAGGTTTAGAAACTTGTAACCAATCCCGCCGCCCCGAACGTGTCTCATCGTGCAGAACTCGCGCGCAGGCTGCGTGCAATAAGTAGCAAATAAGCAACCGTTGCTTAAACGGTAGCTGAGATAGTAGTCTCCGGTGGGTTCTTGCTCGTAATGTGCATTTATGGCGGCGAAGAATTGCAGTATCTTACTGAAAAGGACACAACGCTATTGCAGATGAATAATACGCATTTAGATTAACGCGGATGAGAAATAGTTGCTTAAACACTCGCTGCGATGGTAGTTTCGCGTAGATCCTTGTTCTTAATGTGCAACTATGGCTATAAAGAAGTAGATTCTCTCACGACAAAATACAGCACTATTGCATCCAAATAACATGCATGTAGCTTCAAACTCTGTCAGAATTAAATCGCGAATGTTGATATCATTTTCTATTCGTTTCTTGAATAAAACACATAAAATTTAACACAATAGTCTTAATAATCTGAATGAAAATAAGCTTAATAAACAAGGTTTTATTGTACTTTATACAGCATATACAACCACCAATAATAACCTCTGTTTTGGAAAGTCTCTGTAATTAACGGATTGGAAAGTTTTGTAATCTAGATTCATGATAACTTTTAATTGTATTCTCAACTCGTTCACTGTAAGAAAGAAAAAAGAACAAATAATTCATGGATGTCTTTGATGAATATACAAAGAGTATTTTAATAATTAACCCCTCGCCGTACTATATTTCGTCATAGTAACAAGGATGAGCACTTTTTCTACTGTAATAATTTTTTAGAAGGAAAAGGAAAAATATTTATTGCGTTTGTCTACATTTACCTAAATGGTTAAATACCGAAAACAAGAGGACAGAATTTTATTCCGGCTTCAAAGAACGGAATAACATTTATACTTAATAAAATATTAATAACAATCTCTATGACGAGCCAGACTCGTCAAAATACGGCAAGGGGTTAATTAGAAAAGACAACTGCTATGTATATATTCTATTGTAATCTCGTTCAATGTGTACGCAGCTATCGCCAACATTGCAAACTTCTGAATAAATATAACTAACCATACGAAATTACGGAAATGTGTTGCTCTGCAAATTCGATTCTCGTATGTATAGTGTATACGCACAATTTATTGATTTCACAATACGATATTAATACGATATTATAGTATTAAAGAAGATATCCTACGAATTTCCTTTATAAAACCAGTACTTTGTACAAAAAAAAAACTATTATCACAGTACTCAACAAGCTTCTAGAGACCATAAAACCCTGGAACATGAACTTCCCTTCCATTCACGTAAAGAGTAAAGATATGTCGAGTGCACCCAGTTAATGGCACTCTATGCATAGTATTTCATTTGCCTCAACCCTTCGCACTCAAGGCCACTTTGGTACTGGAATCTCGATAATTGCTTAAAACCTTAAAATAATTCCATTGCTTTCAGTTTTCGTTATTTTCTCGACAGATATCATTGACAGCTTCTTCCAGACGTGTTCGATAACATTAAGATTGTTACTTTTACGGCTGAATGTCGTAACTAAACCACAGACATTTATGCAAAATAAAAACTAGCTAGATGAACTGTAATGAAAGGAAATTAAATGAAAATTATTAATCTTTTTTATTAATAATTTCAATAAATCGACAATAGTGTAACAGTAATGACAAATTTTTCCATTAACCTCGTAGTTTGATTGCACCTATTTGATATTCCTTTTTGCCATAAATGCATAAAATACGCAGTCGTAACGTTGTTGAAATAACAGTTAAGATAACTATTAAAATCCTATTATCCATTCAATACAATTATTTGAAATAATTCTATAGTTAAAAATGTTTGGAGCTGATTTATACCTTCTCCCCTTGTTAATTATTATTATATATTATATATTTTGTTAATTATTACTTTCAGCATTCTTTCTTTCGGCCAATTGGAAATAATGTTATCATTTAATATTTGAAATGCCTTAATCACAAGTGAATTGATAGTAATTTTATTTTCAAGCAGCGTTTGCGATCAATTATTTCAAATAGTTCTCTTTTATTTTTTATTTCAACGTAAATCTGCACAGGTCTGAGTAATAGCAACAACTGCTCCGACAATATACTATCTTATGAAAGCTATATCGATTTGATCTCATAGGATATCACTCGACCACGAACCTCTCTGAGAAAAACATAACCCAGTAAGCTTCGTAGCACTTTTAATATTATTTATTAATTTCTTCCGTATAATTCAATCTTTCTATTCAATCTTAACCCTTTGACTACTGTTGGCGCCTATTGGCGTCCTACACATGTTGGCGCCAATAGGCGTTCAGATCAAATTTCGGCTGTTTCGGCCGTTTTAACATTTTATAATTGCTCTTATGGTAATGCAGACCTTTTCTTGTTCAAAATTAATGTTCGCTTCAAGTAATATTGGTCTAATGTAATAGAATTCGGTATTTTTAATATTTCAATATATTTTCTCAGAAATGCATGTCTAATGAAAAACTTCGCCGTACCCAGTGGACGTCGCGAGTGAATTCGAACTGTACCGTACAGCCGGTACGTGCCAAAGTCTACCGTAGCCAAAGGGTTAATGAAACACGCGGAAATTCAAATTACTTGTACGAAACTAGATATCAAAATAATAACTCTTCAGCTCTGTATGCAGATGAACCAGGGCTCCGCCGTCCGATTGTTGATATAATTATTAAATAAAACTAACGGAAGAATGTTAAAGAGAATTTGAACACAACATTTTCACCATTTTACCCTACTTTTTGTTTTGCGAAGTTAAACGATCCGGCAAACGAGCAGCTCAATTATCGTTTTCCTATCGTACGGCGCGACGTGCGGATTGTTTCGAGTGTGCGCGCGATCAGAAAAACGCAGCGATAATAATGCTATTAATTACGGTATCGGAGAACCGTGGAGCGTCAGCGGCGGATTAATTTCGGCTGAACCGCGGACACTCGGCTCGCATCGACATTTTCCTCCGAAAGTCGATAAAGACGCGTACGAACACGGCGCGGAAACCAGTCCAGAGGATGGAAGGTACGGGTGTAGCTGGAGGTCCTTTCACGGCCCCTAACACGAAACCGCACTCCGGCGGCATTTGCGTTTTAACGCGCAATGCTTTTACTCCGGCCAAATCGGCCCCTTTCTCGTTCCGTTCCGCCATTGCCATCTGATCCTCCGACTATTCGATTTATTTCAACTTGTTTTCAACTGGTTACCGCCCCCCACCCCGCTCTCGCTCTTTCACCGACAAAACGCAACATCAAACAGTCACTCGTTACGTCCGCCGAACGCGAGCCTAAAAAAACAGCATTTAACCCGTTCAAAGTGAACGCTCCTCATTCGGATGTAAGTGTCGCGCAAAATACGTTTGAAAGTCGCCCTTCAGACCTAAACGGTTTCCGCTGAAAGGACAATCTTTGTACGCGGAAAAAAGGCGCGTCGAGTGTTGAGGCAAGTGCAGCACCTTTAACCTTTAGACTGTCGGCATGATTCCATACGGAGTCATCAATATTGTATCCTATTTTGAAGAATCGATAGTTCTCTTGCATCTGACTAGATTTATATGGAAAATTATATATGGTTTGGTCTATACCATCCAACAACGTATTAGACAGAGTTGCGCAGAATTACGACTGCGTTTGCAAGAAATTATAATACGATTACATTGTTATTTGTAACTCAGATCACCATTCAATTAAATTACAATGTAATTCGTAATTCAATAGGGGTGCAATTACAGAATGAATAGTATGTAAGTCGATTAAATTAATTACGAATTACATTGTAATTGAAATTGTATTTCTAAGTGAGAAATAAATTTCATTATTTTAAGTAATTCATTTGGATCTATATAAATATTAAGTAACTACTTTTGTATACATAACGCTGGATATCCGAACAGTAAAAGTTCTAGTATACTGTGTTATGTGTTATGAGGTATGAATTATGTAATAGAACTACGATGTAGTAGAATTATGTATTTGTATTATAATGCAGTTGAATTATAATATAACTTTTCATACGAACGACAAAAAATAATTGTCACTGAAGTTCTCGTCCATATAAAAATGCTGATACAGAGCTTCGAAATGTTTTTAATATGCGTGTCATATGAATTTCATGCAGTCCCCACGTTAATAGACAACGACGAGAATAACCATTAACATTCTCTTCCATTGAAAAGTGCCAAGAGTAATTTGGGCTCGCTAACAACCTGCTTTGGTACGCTGCTGGAATTCGTCAACATTATCCAGCCTCGCGTTGTAAAGCCAAGACTTTAAACAACTGGTACAACACAAAAACTGCTGTAACTCGGAAACGAGGTCGACCAGGACAAACGTTTAATGAACTTTTTTTTTCATTATTTTTGTATGCGGAACTTGCTACTGAAATCCTGCTCGTGCATTACGCTACACCCTGTATAATGAACAGAAACATCACACAAAAGTATTATCCTGTACGGTTGAATAATTAATCCGATGGGAGTGCTGCTCAGGTAGCCAGCTGCGTGTTCGAAACGAAACGACGACTTATTTTATAATTAAAGCTTTTGTGTCCAAGTAACGAAAAATGCGTAAGCAATGCCTTCCCTCTTTTATGCGAGACTGTTCGTCTAAAATCTAGATAATGAATTTTCGCTGATTTGTTAACGCTTGCACAAGGTAATTAGATTGTGTAAATTGTAATTTAATATGAAGTAAAATTGTCAATATGTAAAGTCAGATTAAGGTTACTTACTAAATTACATAATATTCTATAGTATTATATTGTTTTATAATCTATTATTTATTGGTTAGAATGAAAATCAACTTTACCTAGTATTAATCAATAAAACCCGATTTAAATAAACCAAGAAAGTCTTGTTTATTTATCGTATTAGCTATGAAATATATTTTACAATATTTACATCGCAGATTTATGAAGAAAACTAAATTGAATTTAACCCTCGGACTACGTAAGCACGGACTCCTGCGCTCGAGTCATTTCTTACACTAATATTCTACTAACGCGTATTTGCGATCCTCCCCACCCGTACCCGCCGCGACTCCGGCACGGTAGACGCAGAATTAATGGATCAAATGAATTAGATATTAAACTTTCTGACATGATTTGTTGAGAATCAGATAAAGAAAACCATTAAACTGAAAACCTTTATGCAAAATAGAAAATGTCTAATTTAATTCTACGAAACATAATTTAGATGAAAATTGCTTACCACTTTCAATAATTGTAATAACTCATATAACAAAACCATATAAAATCTGCAATCTAATAATTATATAGATTAATCGAAATTATAGTTCAATTACATAAATCAAGGAAACATGTCAAAAAAAATTCTTACAATTTCTGTAGAATTTGTTACCGTGTTCATAGAACTATAAAGAAAAGTTTCAAAAATTAGGGAAAATTTAAACTGCTCATAAAGTATAAATGAATAAATCAGATCAAATTTAAAGAACAAATTAAAAAATAAATTTGAATTTAAAGCTGTGGTCGATAATTAAAAAATGCAAGATCTTTACTTCACGACGCTTCTCATCTTTGCCTTACAATTATGGTTTCGCGACGTTCGGATAATCGGTGTAGCAATCATACATGATTAATGCAATTGTTCGTTAGAAAATCAGTTGCCCAATATTTCCGAGGAGACGAAAATAAATTATCCGGCGTGTTCAGCGAGCGTCGCAACTAGCACGGGCATGACTAATAAGAAATAGTGTGCCATGATGAATTCAATGTTTCTACGACGTATTTCCATAGGACAGGCGTTGGCGAGTTATAAAGACTTAAATAAAAATAAAGGAGGAGTGTAACACGGCAGGTTTTACTCGCCTAGGCAACTCTTACAACAGAAAATACTGCAAAATTCGAGAGAATTTAAAGAAGCTTGCGACGTCTCCCAGCGAAGTGAGAAATGATTTTTCAGCGAATCTCCTCTGTCACGGTCGTATCTTCCAATGCAAACATGCTCGTTTGCAATTATTCATAAATGCCTGACTGAAACCTGTGCACATACACATATCACGTTGACAATTAAAAATATTTCCATTGCCTTTATGATATTAATATAAAATCTACCTGTGAGACAAGTTGTTTCACATTTCGATTGTACTTTAAAATTAGCGCTTACCTACATTAATCACTACTTTCTTACTTACGTCAACGGCGAGTGTTAATCACAATATCTTTGCTGATAGTTATAAAAGTTAAATATAGAATGACGTAGACTGACGCAAGATAATGTAGAGTGATATAACATGATGCAAAATAGCATAGAATAACATGCAAGAATAATATAGACAATACAGAATAATACGGAATGTTATGGAAAATATGGAAAGTAGAAATAAATATAGAAAATAGAGAAAATAGAGAAAATAGAGAAAGTAGAGAAAATAGAGAAATTACAAGAACATGAAAAATATCGAAATTTTGAGTTTATTACTAATTCCAGTTAACATCGGTTTAAATACTAATAAAACGGGACTGCTCCTGTAAACCAGTTGGAAATTACAGAGTTAATGTAAATTGGTAAGCGAACCATTGAATTTAATAGAATTCGAATCACGAAATCTTTTGAAAGGCGAAATAAACGACTCGGGACGTATAATCGACTTTGCAAGTAACAGGGAAATGCTCCTAGTCCAAAGAATCTGATATTAATGATACTTTCTTGGGCTGTAAAGCACGTTGAACACTGCAAGAAACGATTCCTCCTTTCAGCGATAATTCTCTCTGAAAGGGTAAAATCAACCCCTAAAATTAATAGCGTCGTTAGTGTGATTGTTGGCATGCTAGGAATAGTACGTGCACGAAGAAACGAAGTTGACCACCTTTATATAACAAAGAACAAAAGCTTACGCAAGCGTTGTAAATATCGAAGAAGAAAACCGCATGATGTTAATTCGAAAATAATGAAAATACGATAATTTGTTTGATAAACAGTTTTGCGGCACGTGTAATCAAAGTTAATAGTTTCGTACATTCTACGTCAATAATTTAACTGACGGAGGCAATAACAGCTTCAACAGAAGCCAATTAAACTGGAACTGATTTTTCGTCCGATTAAACGTCTAAATAAGCTTACAGAGAAATACCGAAATTTTAATCAATTTTATAAGCGGCGTATTTGTTAATTGCAACGAAATATATTGGATATGGGAAATAAAAATATTGTATCATAACCAATTAACAAATAAACAGCATGCATTCAAAATGACAGCATAATTATTACACAAAATTTATATCAAATTATCGTACATGCTCAAAATTGATAATTATATTTTTATTTGATTGATTTATTTGATTTGATTGATTATATTTTCTACGAGCACACCTTCGCCCTTCTTATTTTATACCATTTTTTCATAGTACTTCACGTAGTATTAACACATTGCGTACGGGAGACGAGTTATTTCTCGTCTTTAGCAATTCGAACGTTGTAGCCGGGAAACGGGATATCTCGTTTTCAGGTTTTTTCGACTAAATCGACGATTTAAGGAACTAAATATAGACTTTCTTGTTATGTTACCAGGGTAACGAAGTCTTGCGTATCCCCTTAACAAATGGTTAGCAAAAAATAATAAATGTCAACTTTTCGAGAGCGTAAAAATGCACCGTACGCAATGTGTTAATAACTGCAAAATACTTCTGCACGATAGTATCCATTTGAAAGTTTCGTTTGTTACAAGTTATGCGCGATCAAATTGCTGCCGTATAACCTGTTAACTGGGGGGTAGTTAACTTGTCATTCGTGTTCCCTATTACTTTCCAGTAACTTTTTATTTCCTATTAAACTACCCGAATAGTAATTTGCTCGTTCAGTAGCATGTATACCTGTTGCCATAACCTAAGTTGCACTTACGTTGATCACAGCTATAATACTTTCGTTTTTAGTTCAGCGTTTAAGGCCGCATCAACTCTCCCCGATCATTAGACGACTGCGGATTTTATGCAGTTACATAAAAAGTGAACAGATAAAGTACAAAACTGTAGATTCAATAGACGAAATTTAAGAATTTAAAATTGTTACATTATATTCGACTGATTCACGCCACGGAATAAAGAAATATATATTTATCTAATTTCAACTTCTGATAGTTGAATTAGAAAATATTTATTTTACATAAAAATCAATGGTCTGGTTATTAACGACCACGTTGGAGGTGTTAGTAATAAAATTTGTTGGATCTGTTGAATGAAAAAGATCTCAAAAAAGCTAGAAAAACTCTGTTCACATATCCTCTTAAAAAGTCTAAAAATGTTTCACGGTGTATATAATGTATTATTATACTGCGAATTATTCTGCAAACTAAAAGTTGTCGAAGTTAATTGTAAGAAACCTAAGTCATATAAAAATGTATTCCTTCTTTTAATAATTCCAATGTATGTAACATAAAAATATTCTGAAATATTTCGGGTGTCTTTTTTAAGCCGGCGATCGTAAGGTTCGAATCAGAGACTCAAATCAATTTCGAAATCAGTTTCGTAATCCCGCATTATTGGGAAAGGAAATTCCGCTGGGGAACGTCTTGAAGAGAACGGAAAAGGTGGTAATCCGTCGGAGCGAGGTCTAGCGAACAGCAGAGGATGCTGGGGAACCTACCGCCCGAGATATCGAAGGACCATTTTTGTTAATTTTGCTATATATGCTGCAGTGTTGCCGGAGATGTGCTAGTTTTTATTCACTCGACTCTCTAGTTTCGGCGAAAGGTTTATTGTTGCTAACCGGATCAGTAAACTTCCGAAACAATTCTGATACGGAAAGACAGAAGCCATCGAACGTTGTAGCGCCGTGTGCCTAAAGATCACGGTGAAGTCTCTAACGTACCGGTGTCGGAAAAACTCTTGGAAAGTCGGGAGGTCTAGCACCACGATATAATTTGGACTCCAACATTTTTACTAATTATTCAGCCTTTGTAAAGACTACGTTTTTCATGCTGCCCTAAAATAATTACACAAAGGACAACCAAAACTTATATATTTAGCCCCGTACTATAAACACCTTTCCATTGGAGGTCTGAGGTCCTCGAAATCTATTCCAACTCTAAGAGGTCCGTTTTCCTCGAATGCTATTCCAACTCTGTCTTTCTAAAAAATGTTTTCTGTCGAGGTAAACTGTCACCCCTCTCACGCATTTCTAATACTCGCTGATTGGTTCTCCATGATTTTAACAATAACCAACCAGCGAGTCTGTTTCGAGAAAGTACCCTTCCCCTGCGCCTTAGCGCGTCCTAGCGCCGGAAGTTGCTGTTATGTGGAAGGTGGGGGCGACAACGATATTTTAACAAAGATTTTTAACGGGAAATTCCACCAGGTATAATTACGGCTGGTCACCGTTGCAAACTAACATGGGACTTACCCTTCGCAGCTTTCCTTTTTTATGACACGTCTTGGCTATTGAGGCCGAGAGAAACGAAATCCTAAAACTAGCAATAAAGTATGCGTTCTCTCGGCAGGAATATTATTTTAAATCTAAATTGCTATCAGCCGTTAGCGAAAATCCTAAACTCAAAAATAGCCGGTCATGTACGTCCGTGTCATAAAGAATATTAGTGCTGAGCACTAACATCGTATATGCATAAAATTCGTAACCTAATTGTGACTAAAAATTTCATATTTAATACGATAGTATAGACGTTTAAAGAATTAAAAAAATTCTGTCGTCTTGTTTTCAACTCATTTTAAATGATTTAATGAGCGAAACAAATGCATAATATATATAATAACTCTTGTATCTTGTATTTAGTGCAGACAACTTTATCTTGCATAGAAAAGGGCAGTCTATTTATGACAAATCTTTTTATACTTTTATCCTATTTCTAAACATGCTTGAATTTTTAAATCTTGAATTTTTTATAAGGAAAAAAAGTATTTTTTGCATCAGAATAAAGCAGTTCATCGAACTTCAATTTCAGTTTAAGCAAGGATTTGATTTCAAGAAGGTGTGTGCTTTCGGTCAATGTAGTACACGAATTTTCAACGCTACTTAAACCACTGACAATTCAGAAAAAGCACACTCGTACTTTATTATTTTCCGAGTTTCAACTTATACATAATATAAAAATAATAAGTGTGTAACAGAAAAAGTACACAGCATTATAGGATGATAAAAAAGATTCCTATTTCGAAATTACCACCAGATCATAGATTTTTGTGCAAAATAAAAATTATCTTTAATCAATTTGAGCAACTGAAAATAGTGCAAAAATATTTTCAAATTCACCATCTTTTATGTTTTGTATTTGATGTATTTTGTACTATATGCAGGATTTTGTGAATTCATGGCAGAAATGCGTAGCTGAAATATAAAATTAAGAAGACCTACGAAGAATTCAATAATGTTATTGCACCGTTTTTTCGAAAAAAAAAGCAATTTATTTTTATTCAATTCGTACTTCTTACAATCGTGTTCGGAAAATCTTTACTTTGCATAAAGATCCGCAGTCTGGTTGTTATTGATCGAAAATTGTGGTACCGAATTTCGATGTATTTATGATTCAATTTTCCGTGTATCTGTCAGATCAGCCGCGATTCCAACAAGCTTGAGAGCGTGTGCTAAATTCGCGACACGTACACCGAAGAAGTTTTCCCGTGCACACGGTTCAAGGGACGAAAAATATCGATCGAAGCTGCTGCAAGGTACATGAAAAAGATAAGAACATTTGTAAGCAAGTGAGCGAAGCGATACAAAGACACCGAAACCGTCGCGTCGTTGTCCCTCGATAACGTGTCGCGACTCGAGAAACCACCGGATAAGGAGGATAAACGGATCGTGAATATGATTTCGACAAATCCTCGACCGACGCGCGGCTACGTGGCATCGGGCGAAATACGAATTATCGAGAAAAAAAACGATATGAATTTATTTTTGCAGGAACGTTCCTGTTCGTTTACGTTTCTCGCGATATCGAATTCCGGGGACCAATAAAGAACCCTTTACTCTGCAAAAGGTACATTGGGAATTTTCGTCAGAAGGAAATATCGCCTCGAATTGGAACAACGTAATCTTTCTCTGATGACGCAAAGAAGTTCCCGAGTAGGAATTAATATCGATAAAGCTCGGTCGACTTCGTCTTTTTTAATGAATCGCGGTACACTTTGGAAATGTACACTTTTCGAAGTGCTTCTTCAAAAAAAGAATTTCTGACCGCAACCAATACGATAAGGTACTGCCAGGATTTACTGTCGCGATCGATATTCTGCATTAGACATAGCCGAACTAGATACATATTAACGCTATTAACAATTCGAAATCTTAAAACACCTTTGTTTCTGAATAAAGTGTAAAATAAAATTGAATTAATTAATTTTTACATAGGCATCTTTCAAATATTCAATCAGTGAACAATATGGATCGGTGTGTAAAATTACACATCGTCAATTTGATAAAAAAATTTGTTCCTTATATTTAAAAAGTTTCTTCCTTATTCTGCTTTTTATAAAACAAACTATAAATGGGAATTTTAATTATTGAATACGTTTTAATCGTGACTACGTTGTGGAAGAAAGATCGAACACGGTTTTCGCAGGACTTTTATAATTCCAACGTAAACAGTTTTTAGAAAATCCTTCAAAGAAATTCATTATTGTACGCAACATTAAAGTCGAACGAAAGCGTTCGCCTAATGCTTATCCCGATTAAGTCTGCAATGATTAATTGCTGACTGTTTCGCGGGCTGATTAATTGACGCATTGCACCATTAAAAGGTGTTAGGTGGTGCGCACAATAACGGCAACCACATTAAATAGCCTGAAACAACGTACAATACAAGAGGTCGGAAACATGCTGCAGGATATGTTACAGTGCCGTGTTGAGCTATCGAAACCAGTTCCAGCAGAGTGAACAACAGTGTAACAGAAACCGACTGAAAGATAGAATTTTATAGAGAAACCGAAGACTTTGGAAAACATATATTTTCCATTGCTTCAGATTTTCTTTCTTGGAAATTCATTAGAATGTATATTGTCTGCGTACTGTGTCGAACACTGTTTACATTTGAATTCTGTAAATTATATCAGATCGATGGTATTATAATTATGTATTAAAATACTTTATAATATACTATTATTAATAATATTTATATTACACATTATTACATATTATTAAATTTAATAATAATATATTATTCGATTAAAGGAAGAGACGTTTTGGCAACTCAATTTTAATGTTATTAATTATAATGCTATTAACTATTAATGTTACAAAATTTGTGTGTTACGAGATTAAATTGTATCCATTATAAAAGCGCGATTAAAAACGAAAATACAGTTTTGCAACGCACTGATCCAGACAACGCACAGAAATTAAAACCTGATTGATTCGCACTGTCTTCTTACTTGAGTATATAAATATATAGTCATTTGAACGATTGTAAGGAGAGCAATCAATTTATTGATTATATGAAAAAATCAAGCATTTGAAAAGTCCATTTTCATAGGAATTTGATAGTTTTGTAAATACATTTTATCCCAGAATTATAATAAAGGAATATGTAGAAATCAAAACAGCTTGCGATTTTCTCATCTTCTCTCGCGAATTAAATTATATTACATTATACAAACATAGCCAAAATAATTTCACTATAAAAAGGACGAAAAATACAACATCACTATGACTTTTATATATTATTCACATATTGTTTCAACTGCGATGCAACATTAAGATAAATTACTGCTAAAGCTCGACGTGTTTGAAAAAATACACGCGTTTCAACGAAAAACAAATTGTATCCGCATTTTCTACGTTGCATTTACAGTGAAAAAGTTGAAATAGTGAAAAACAACAGGCGTTTCTGGACCATTTAACCTATTTATTTACCATTTGTCGCGTTAGCTGAACTCATGCCGTGACCTGGATTCAAATCGCATGACTCCGTCCCGTATAAATCGTGTTTCTAACAATCGGACTATTCTATTATTTCCGATCTTTGTTCGACCGTGTGCCGAATTTCTTTCATTGTTTTCGCCGGCATTTAATTGGCAAGGAAGGGGAAGAATGCGATAAACGGCGGAATGAATGGAAAGCCTGTTTTTCGCGGCAGTTTAAATGAATTCTAATCAGTCACGGATTGCGTGGCCTACGAATGACGGCCGTATGGTTCGTACGCGATATTTCAAGCGCGCGAGCTGCTTCGCTTTTGTCGTCGTGAACGAGATCTTTCGTTAAAGGTGTCCGGCTGATGCGTTGCTTTATTTATTAGCCGGGAATCGAATAGTAACAACTGGTCATCGATAGAAATAGATGTGTATTTGCCGAGCCTATTATACGTTTCATGCGTCGTCTGTAGCTAAGCGAGAAACAATTACAGTGATTTACAACCGCTATCTATAAAACTGACAATCTAAAAAATCGCACGACTGGCTCGGTTTACTGCATTATCTTCACTATGACGTATCACGCAGAATGTTGATCGTGTGCAATCTTTAGGATTTGCTTGTTTACTTACGTTAGATGGATTAACATGTTGACGCCGGCGCCGATATTCACGATTTTCTCTGTGAGTCGGCGCCCGAAATTTACAAAAATTAAATAATTATGACAAGTTTATAATATTCAATTTCTATGTCTTTACTATTGAATATCTGTTTATAATGTTCAGATAAAATAACAGAAACCTATTTTGTAGCATCTATTTTGTGAAATGCAAGCGAGATAAGCAAATGTACGCCACCCACGGGTCTGACACGCATGATCCACCGGTGGGTCAAGCCGTCCTCAACGTGTTAACATGTACTATGTCATCTGTTTCTTCCATTGGTTACGTTAATTACATTATCTACTTTCGATTACATTATCTAATTATGATTATATTAACTACTTCCTCTATTATACTCTCAGATACAAATTACTTAATTCGACATTTTCATTGTTTTCTCTATAGGACTAGTATTTGCAATTATTTCAAGATTGAGTCGTCGAACTCCAAGTTTTACAGAATTATTATCGAATAAAAAATGATTAAATTTCCAATCTATTACGATATTAATTACGGTTAATTTAACTTTCTTCCTTAACATTTTTTAGGAATACATGTTATTATGAGATTGAGAGAATGAACGAAAGTAACTTCAAAATGCTGAATATTTATATAAATGTTAGACGCGTGTAGAAGTTTTAATCTTTTCCTGTATTTCTATACAATATGTGTATTATTAACATCAAACCGTGGAGATATAAATGAATGGTTCCATATAATAGTTTCAAAATTTTTAAGATTATAAAAACTCATTCATAGAAAATGATTGAAATTTCTTAATTCAAATGTACGTTATAAGAAAAGTAGCGAAAAATTATACAAAATCTACTCTTAATAACTATTATTCGTGTTAACATTTGAACTATCGAGATCCAGACTTGTTCCAGACTGTTGTTGTATAGCAACTGCAATTAATTGCTATTTTTAGCAATTATTATTTATTAATTGCAATTAAATTAAATTAATTTATTGATGCTTTGACTAATTCCTATTATAATATTCTCTTAACCTAAAGAAACTTAAAAATTTCTCATAGATATATTTTAATAATACAAAGAACTTTAAAGGGAAAAAACCGTAACCAGACACTTTGGCTGGTTTGGTAGTTCGATTGTTGATACTGTTAACAAACTGTGTATTCTTATTTCTATACGTTATTTTATAAACATTGGAACCAAAAGTTCCCTCTGTCACGTAAAAAGTAATAGCAAAAAGAAGAGAATAATGTGATTAGATCTTAACCACTTTGTACTCGGAGAATTTTCTATCTGCCGGTAATTCGAACATATTTATTTGCAAACATAAATGAAGGCTTTACTTAAATAGAATTTGATGTAAAGTTGCACTAATAATTTAATTGCAATAATAATGGGGAATTAAAAGTCTGCTCTGAATCTGCAAAGTCTGCTATCAATAACATTCCTTAGCACGTCGCGACAAGAAATGTTAATTAACTTAGCCGTGAAATAAATTTCATAGCAAAGTTTAATACTGAAAAAAATAATGGAAGTTCGTAAAAAGTATAATATAAATTGTTACGAGCCGATGGCCAGTGCACACGTGGCCGGAGGTAAATGAGTTTGTGCGGATATTTTGAAAGGAATACGTGGACCGTATTCAGACCGTGGTTTCATCACCGGGTCGCCACTAGTAGGATAAGGTTTCACGGACTGGCCGTTGCCTCTCTCATCAACGGGTCGCCGCTAGGTGTAAAGGTAGGGTAAGCGTGGACTGGCCGTTGCCTCTTTCATCAACGGGTCGCCACTGGGGGATAGGTTTTGTTCACGGACTGGCCGTTGCTTCTTTCATCAACGGGTCGCCGCTAGGAGGAAAGTGCGTGGACTGGCCGATGCCTCTTTCATCACCGGGTCGCTACTAGATAGGAAGTTAGTTTCGTGGACTGGCCGATGCCTCTTTCATCACCGGGTCGCCACTGATTGGGTCATAGGGTTTTGGATTGACTCTAATTTTGCCTCGCAACTTCAAAAGAAAATATTAGTTGATACACCTCGAGCGGCAAAAGTGTATCTTTGTGAGATCGTTACCAACAACTGACTCAAACTGGGAGATGGAATGAATTAACTTGTACACTGAATTGCAAGTAAAACTAATATAATCTAACAACTTCAGTCTATTACAAGTGTGTAAGTCTGTCAGTCTGGTTTTCGCACCAAGTCGGCGGGGGTTAACTATTGCTCGAAGGAGAACTCGGCTCGATCTTGCTACGTCTCGCGTCGCGATTTGACTTGAAACTGCCCGATGAGAAGAAAAATCTTAACCCGTTTATATGCGGCTGAACTAGAAAATTTGATAGTGGGGACCGGGCCTACGTGACCAGATCACACCGCGGATGGTACCGAGAATCGGGGACGCGTGACCCTTCTTGAACTCGCGCTTATACGGCAGATTAGGGTGTGGACTGCGCCTACATGACCAGATCATACCGCGGATGATACCGAGAATCGGAGATGTGTGACCCTTATTGAACTCGCGCCTATACGGCGAATTAGATATCTTCTATTTTTGAATGAATGGGCCGTTGTTCCCCGCCGACGTTATTTAGCGTATGCCTTCAAGACGGAAAGAAAAACGTCGGGAGAAAATCTCCGGACGTAACAAAATATAGAAATACAACTTTTCGTTGAGATTTGTCACTTATAAAACAAAATAATTTTAAGTACCTAGCGCGTTAATTTTTACCTGTCTTGCAAGTTTATAACAAAATAAATAACGAAAATAGAAATAAACGAGGACATAAAATGAACAAACACTGTTTTATCCTATTAATCACTGTAGCTGTTAAACAACTCATATTTCAAATGAATGATATTGGCAAGAATAACAGAAATTAACAAACATGATACCGACATCGACAAAAAACGAAGTTGTAGATAATCCCAAGTGTGCGTGCGACTGGTACAGTCACAACATTGATCACACACTGTGATAGCGGCAGTGCCCCAGTTACGATACACAAAGGACGTAATTTATTCAACATTTGAGATTACGTTAATATTTTGTTAAATTTCACATTCTTTCGTCAAAGGATATGGGCTGAAAGTAGAACGTAAAATAGCGTAGAACTTAGCAATAAATATCATTATGTTAAAACCTCACAGTATACATATAAGTATCAAAACCATGGCGACTACATTGCTTGTATGTATTCGGATTTTTAGAATAACCTTTTCGTAAAGGTTAAAACTAATTAACCCCTTGTCGTACCATTTTCTTCGCAGTTACTGCGATTAGAAATTTTTCAATTGGTATAATTTCTCAGAAGGGGCAGAACATTAACATTTATTCCGTGCCTGAATTTTCTCAAATACTTAAATATTAATAACAAATGTTTAGAATTTTATTTCAATTTAAAAAAAACAGAATAACATCCATACTTAATAATTTGTATCGCGAGTCGGTCTCGCCAAAGTACGGTAAGGGGTTAAATAAAAAAAGAAGAAAGAAAAGAACAATAGAAATACTATTGATTAGCGTGCACACAAATAATGTAGAGGGATAACTTTTCGCTCGTGTTTAATGTCGGTTGTAAAGCAAAACAGTTCGTAGTACCTAGCCCGTTTGTATTTTCCTGTTTTGGACGTTTCCCAGTACACTTTCGTGGCACGTTTGGGAATATTAGTCCGACGGCGCAGTAAACTACGCGGAGCGAGCAAAATATTGCGGACTTTATCGAAGAATTTTCATGGGCGACGCGTTACAACCTGGTCGTATATGCCTGTAGCATGTATTTATAAGTTTCAGGAGTGGTTGCAGTGCGCCACGTCATTAGACGGGATCGGAATACACCGGGTACGATCGTAATCCGTTACGTTCGCAACTTTCGAAAAACGATTTTAATCGTTCCTCTCGGAAATAGGACCGCGCGCCACACGGTTTTACGTCTGTTTGTGTTCGTTTGATTGCTTTCAAGTCACGGAAAAATGCTCCGGCGCCGTAAGAGGCCGACGAGGAAACTGTTAAATCTGTTCCGCGACTGCGACACACGCTGGTCCACTTTTTTCCCCCGAATAAAAATATTGTCGAGGTCCCCTCTCCCATTAGAGCCGGAAAACTTCGAGCGTGGTGACACAAATTATCACCTGAGATTTTTGCACCTGGGTTTTTTGCAGTCGCGAGAACGTCCTGGGCCCGTTCGCACTATGAAACGCAAGCTCCGTTATATGAGCGAATTGATATGTAAATTAAATGAATAAATAAAACGCGAACGCATAATATTCGTAAATTCATATTTTATAGTAACGAATTGGAGTTCGCTAAAATCGCGCTTTCCGATTTTATTGATCGAGAGATTAAAATACGAATTTAGGAATATAACGCGTTGCATGTACAAGGAATTACAACGTGGATTTATTAATTAGATTTGTTTTATTGTGGCTACGTGCCGATTGCTTTGACTACAGTGTTTCATCATTTACTCATTTATTTATCCACGTGTACAAATTAGGTAAGATTTTATAATGACAACCAGTTACGCACACAATTTCAAATATTTGAATAATTGAAGAGAATTTTCGATCACCTTTCTAGATTGTATTGGAAAACGTAGTTTTCTATATTCAAAGTGTTGCATAGGAAGTTACTGAATCGTCCCGCTTCCGGTTTAGGAGAGTATATATATGGGGGTTTCACCAGAGCGCGCCCTGCTTTCTGCCGTCCCCCGTGCGTTACGCTAGTTATACAAAAGTGTGTATTTCAATCCATCGGCATCCTAGTTATTCTATTAAATATATTGTTGTGTTACGTGTGTCTTACTACCTACATTCTTCAACTGTCCACTGAATAAATTCCAACATAGATAAATAAATGTTTGCTTCTCTGTATACAAATTAAGAAGAAATCTGTAATTACAATTAAGTAAACTTAAAATAGGATTTTAAGTTTACAATAGGATTTATAATTATATTTGAATGTTTTAATTAGACGTGCAATTATTTTTCCAAATACATAAAGTATCACTTCGTCCTTTATAAATTAGTAAAGATTCTATGCTCACAATTATATGAACTTATGCTTGTAAACATTTTTATTGTACGTTTAAAAATTTCTGCATGTAATGGTACTTTAACCAATGCTTTTAAATAAAAAATATCATAAGGGAAGTATCGAGAGAATCCTAAATATGTTATGAAATTAAAAATAAAATTCGTTATGATTCCTATAACTGGTTGAAGATCTCAAGAAATCGCAATTAGCAAAAATATTGTTTGACTAATAATTAAATATTGGATTTCTCGAACGGCAGATGCTAAAATTCTGCAACATGCGATCGAATTGGAGAACATCAAAGGGGCACGTTACACGAGTGTATTTACCTATTTTTATGAAGTTTCCGTGAAACTTTTAGTAATCAGTTTTGACGCAGTTCTGAGCTGGAAATGAGACTACGCTAAAAAATATGCAGTCCTTCAATCCTGAAATAATAATTTCAAAGTAACTTGGTCACCAGACGGACTGGTTTGTAAATTTTTTACTTGCGCGAAAAACTTGAACAACAAACAAAACAACAGGTAATGATAAAATATCATATGCGTATTCGTATTAATAATATGATTTCACCGAATTAAGGTAGTTTCCAGAAACCAATATTAATTTACGCGAATCTATATTGCATGAAGTAACTAGGCAATACGAAGTTAAAATTGCACTGTTAATTTAATTTCCTTAAATAACCATAAACTTTTAATATAGTTTTGGTATTTTCAGAATAATCGATTGCAAATAGGTATTACCGATATTGCTTCGCACAGTTTCGATATGATGCATTTGATCCAAAATTCAACGTACCAAATGAAACGTATTTGGATGAAAAATTATACATTCGATTGCCATATCGATGTAAATAGAATGCGCAGGGAAGGATTGAAATATGTATATACCGGTATGCATGTTATTCAGGTGACCTATTTTTTAAACACGATCGAAACTTAAATAGACTGAAAATATTTCATACACCGTTTAAAATAACATTCATATACTGATGGATTTCGATAAATACCAAATTGCAACACGGGGAGAAAGATGAATGACGTTCTAATGAAGGAAAATTCAAATGGACGAATTATCGTTGACCAAATCCTACGTTAAAAGCTTGCAATTCCATCTCGTAACCAATACAGTTACAAGCGCAAAGGAATTCGAATGATTTCACATTAACACTGTGACTGTCCGATCAGCGTTGATAGAATATTTATCAAGAGTTTTTCCAATCAAACGTTTTTCCAATCAATCATAAATCATTAAAACTTAACGTTTTTTTTTCAATGTATAAACAGTGTTGGCGTTGATTATAATGAATTTTTTATTATAAACTTAAATTATAATGGACTTGCGGAATAAAATATAAAATATTGCGTATGAAATACTCACTTGAATTATTGATTATAATGAATTTATATTATAAATTTAAATTATAATAGATTTTTAACAGCCGTGCATCATAATTTAAATGCATAATAATATATATTATAATTACTATTCATGTGAATTAGTGATTTTAATTTATTTTTATTAAAAATATAAATTATACTAGATTTTTAATTCGCCTGCCTTAATCTAACATGTTAATAAATAAACATAATAAAAAAAATAAATTATCAATTTTTATACAACACTTTCCTACTTCAATATTTGTATGACCGATAATTCATACTAAATTTGTTAGAGTTGATGCGTGTATATATATGTATATTAATGGCCGAATGTGAAATTCTGTATCGGATGGAATTAGATAACGCGACGTGTTCGTGCGAGATAGTGAACGATACGGTCAGGCATATTGGGGAGAAACATGTAATCATCGAAACAAAAACCGTGCAATCGCTCGCTAAGTGTTTAGACATAATCCTGGTTAGGCGTGAATTACAAACTAATATTCTAACAAAATTGACTACAAGGACAGAAACAAAAAAAAACTATAAAGACAGAATAGAATAAAATATGCTGTATAACTAATAAATTTTTATATCACGTACCGTTTTCCTTTCAGAAATATGACTTTAAAAAATATAAAATAAACACTGCAAGCTGATCAATCTTCATGCTGACACTTAGAACATGATCATATCCGAGAGTATCTAAAGTTAAAACATTCACGTTTTTAAATATCTAATTACTGAATTCTTACATATTAACTTTCATCGTCACAGATTACTCTACTCGCCCAAAATTGTAGGAAAACGCAAGAATTCCAAGGAAAAAGCTAAATTCGATTGAAATATCTGCAACATCCGCGAAATAGTACTTAGGTAAAAATATTTGTAGAAGTTTCGGATACAGTTAATGAAATACTCTTGTTGGTATGAAGTAATATTTCAAGATGTACTTGACGGCATGGAGTAAGTACACGTATTGAAAACAGTATGTTTTGTTAAAGAAAATTGTTTGGACGCAACATGGTCCAACCATTTTATGGACCAGGCCTCGGTTCCTCGACCGTCTAAGCGAACACACTCATAAAGCCATTAGAATCTTAAACCTTCAGCCATCGAGGTCCAACCATTTCCCGTATCCAGATTTTGTATGCTCCCTTGTTATTTCATTTTCACTTTCCACTTCCTCTGCCACCTCTCCTTCCACCTTCCTACTAGCTGACAAATAAAAGGCCCGAAAGGGAGCGAGCGAAGGGCATTATTATAACAAAGTATGTACCACCGAGCACTATACTTCGACAACGCGTCGACGAACACGACTTTTTGTACCACCGGCAACAACGTTACATCCACGCGTCTCTTCATTGTATAGTTACCACGTTTTAAAATATTTATATGTATCAAACATTAATTATCGGGCGCCGTTTTAACCGTTCCCGAAGTGACGGATATTGAGAATCGATATACCGAAACTCCCATCCAAGCACATACAAAAATTATTAATTAAAGTAGTATCTCCTGAAGATTTGAAATAATACATCATTTGTCTACATTTCTATTAATTATTTGAAATTCTATTTCCTATGAATAATGTTCATGATAGAAAATAAACCTACAGAAAATGTCGAAAATGTTTGGTGGACAAAATTTTATACAAATAATATTCATCCCAATCAAGTATATCAGGTTCATATAATAATAAATAAAACACTGTTGTAAAAGAAAATAATTAAACTCAAACGGAGCATATGTAACATAATAAGGAGAAGTAATATTTACAAATATTTGTATTTGTTTATTGAAATATTTTTAACAAAGCCTGAACAGATATACTGAATTTCCCAGAGGTCCAAAAAGATAGTATCGCGATGTGAAAGATACTAATTCTGTTCCAAGTCGGACGTCTTTTCAATATAGTTTAAACAAGCATCAAAGCGTTAATCGTAGGATAAAACACGAACGATGCAATCTAGGCGTGATGCAGTATGCACAGATAAATTTGACATGTGACATGAGAAGAAACGGACATATCTACATGCGTCTTCCGCCCATATAAATATGAATGCAGATGCGAACGCGGTTTTCAGCCACCATGGTCGCCGATTTGAACAACAGATGCAGGTCATAGACTCTCAGCCAGTAGTTAGCTACTGAATTGCAATAGCAACTTTTTACATTTGACTCGAATCGAGCCTGGCGTACAGATACGAACGGCGAACGTAATATTTCCACGGAGCATCTAATACGAGTTACACCGAATAAGTTACGCCCCCTGCATTTTGTATTACCATCTCGTTGTTTACGTAGCATAGTGTTTCCATTGTCGTTCAACCCCCTTCTGCAATCATGACCACAACGAAGAACTTTAAGAATATTAGCTAGTGCTGATAGGATACGATAGTAAAACAAATTGAACGCGCGAGTGTGACCGCTTGTAAATATACTCCTCAATCTCTAAGTAATATTAAATAACTTTTATGTAATAAAAAATTAACAACATCAAATATTATAAGATAAAATCATAGAGCTTTCCACGATGGGAAGATAATAAATATTTTTAGTTCGAATAAATATGGATACAAGGTTAATTTGAAATGAGCTGTTTCGGGATAATTAATTTAGTTTTGAATTAGACGAAAAAATCTATTAAAGTGCGATTGGTTAGTGAGATGTCACGGTGGATTATTAAAGGAACTTCTGCTTGAAAAAATGTGTTCAACGATGCAAATACTATTGAGAAGCATATGAACGACTCCCTATTTTTAGTCTACGGAGATGCCAGTTTTACATTGGCTACAATAGATCGCAATATTATTTTGAAACTTAAAATTTAATCGCAATTAGTACTGTGGAACATGAAATTTTATTGTAATTATAACTTTGAAATATAAAATGTAATTGTAATTATAATTATGAAGCATAAAATGCGACGTTAATTATTACTTTGGAATACAAAAGTTAATTGTAATTATAACTGTGAAACATAGAGAATAATAATAATGTAAAACCGCGTAGAAATTCAAAAGAGTTCCACGTTTTGAAGCCATCAAAGTACAAAGTTCTTTTAATCTTGCGCAGAATGTAGTGCGTTCAAAAGACAAAGGTAATTTAGAATCTCTACAACAGAAATTCTAATCTTATTTAAATGTACAAAATTTATAATCATCAGACAGATAAATATTAATCTTTGTAGTAGAATAAATGTAGAGTACGAGATGACTGAAACATGTGCTCGAATTTTCTAAAATAAATCGCTGGTAATATTCACCGCAAATAGTACTGTGAAATATTATAATGAGAAAAACTTGTCGCAATATTTGCGGAACTGTTTCGAGGGGCGACTGTTTTTGCATATGCATAGCAAAGTGGATTACCGAGTCTCTACTTGTTAACGTCAGTTCATTCAATTATTATTTACACCACCACTAAGCAAGATTATCTACGGGGATTTCAGCGTAACATCATCGTAAATTTCTAATTTACGCTTCCATGAAGACCCATACGAACCATGAACGTGATTCTCTAACAAGTTAGGAAACAAATGAGCTTCGTCTTATATTTATTGCTGCATATATGACAATGTTGATACTATATCGTGTAGAAATGATTATATAGTATACAGAAATGAAAGTTACGCGGTTTTGAGCGAAAAAATAATATTTCTGAAATCTACTCACAATCTGACATGTATTGATTTATTTTTCTGTAGATAAACAAAATTTGCTTCTTTGTATACCAGCTTCAACAAGTTGATGATACTAACCCACTAACTTTTTTCATAAATGAATGTAAGTTGCAGTTCAATTGCACCGGTATCAGTTGTCCGTCGACAGGTTTAATATCATATTTATATTAGAAGACGTGTGTAAGACTTCGTAAAATCTTTGCCACAAGATTTATCACAAAATGTATGTAAAAAAACGTTTCGATATAACGAAGTCATCAGTGTAATTGGAAAATTAAATTTTGTCATTCGTGAAATAGAATCGAACTGTGGAGTATTTATTTTAGCTAGACGAAAAACAGAAATATTGAAATTATGAAAGGGCTAAAAGGTGCAACGATTCCTACAGCCAATGATTACATACTGTCGATGTTTGTAAATAAATATCCGAGTCAGAGGAGAAAATGTAAATACAATATCGATATGAAATACATTCGCTGTTCGCTTCGTACAGCGCACTCATAAAATCTATCAGTGCAAATCCAATTGAAATTGTGTTTGTTGCAGATATCGATATTAACCGATCCACATGGATTACGTTTTTCTTATTATTCTTGGTAGTCGAAAAATTTAACACTAAATATTCTACTTTCATAAATACATCACGACAACGAACGGACTTTATTTCGTATATAAATAGTATACTACTGCTTACATCGTAGATTTGTGAACACTTTTTTCAAATGTACAGTAACGAAATAATTATTCTTAACCTTTAAAATGGCAGAATAGATTCGAACGTGCCTCAATTTTTTCGTAAGCACAGAAATATTGAATATTGTTCTCAATTTAATTTGCTTTCTGATTCGTATCTTCGAAACATGATAATTTAGTAAATATGAACTCGTTAAACAATATTGAACGAAACATTATTCGTATTGTAAACAATGCAGTTTAAATGTTATATATGCATCTTTGTGCATCTGTAATATAAATGTTATTCATATCGAATATCGATGTAAATCAAAACGATCTTTATGCAAAACAATTTACGTACATTTATTTCGCTATTCGCGTATCGAGCATGTTATCACTCGCAATTCTCGCACCATTAATATTCTGGAGTTAATTTCAACGGATATTTACTGAATAAGTTTGTAACTGACCATCTCGGTCAAAATATTTTGCATACGAATCCGAATTATATTCTCATGATGTTGATGAAACGCACGTTGAATACAAGACAAATGTTTAACAATGTTGCTCGATATTTTCAACTGATTAAGGATGAAAATAAATTATGGTTAAATCTCCTTATCTCAACAATTTTATCCAGAAAATTATAACATTTGAATATTTCTTTTTTATATTCGCAGAAAAATTTAGATCTTCCCATCCGGACTATGACTTTTATTCCAACAAAGCGAAATTGTTTGTATGATTCGTGTTTACAATTAATATCAAGGGATGAGAAAAGTAAATACCGATAGATTTAAAACAATTTTGTACGCAAACATTCTCACCATGTGACAGAACCGTGTATGCCCATGTACCAACCCAAAATCAAAACTAACAATTCTATTTTTACTTTGGCGATCGTGAAAATATAGAAGATGGACAATTTTGCAACACTACGCGAAACGCCTTTGTAATACTTCAACGAACTATAAATATATAAATCTCGGTGTGATTTGTATGCGAGCAATTTTAACGAACAGAATGAAAGCCAGGAGTCTAATTTTATCTCGTTATAAATGCTTTAATAATAAAAGTAGAACTACAGGTCCAAATAAAGCTTGAATTTTCCGAATACTTGGCATTAATTGAACACTGTAAAATATGCAAAAAATGCGACGGATAATTATGCTGTTCCGTACGAAGGTTTTCGTTCGTATGCCAAGTTTTCCTCATTCTCTTAATTTCAGAAAAATTGTTTAATTTCCAGGTCGAGCGTGAAACAATCCTGAAAATATTGCGGAGCTGATACATTTATTCCGTAAATGTTCAAACACGCCAGTGCACAATTAATAAGTGGGAAATAAAAGGCACGCTCTATCCCAGAAATATCACTTAAATGTTATGTAACTGCTTATGAAAATGGTCTCTCTCGATAAATGTGATTAAATTTAAGCAAAAAAAAGAGTACATAGGAAATGCTTCATTAAAAGTTGTCGTATTGTGCTGAGCTTTTCATACAAATCACATAAAATTTATACATTCGGTTTATTCTCAACATCTGTCAATGCGGATCCACATTTTTCGGTATTTAACATCCACTATCCCAAATATTTCGCAATATTAGTAAATTAATATTTTGGTTCATTTTTAGTTTGACTTGTACGAAAAATATAGTGCAAATCCCCAGGAACTTATTATCTGCGGATATTTGTTTTGCGAATTTCGAATAATCGCCAGTGAAATTCCAAAGGATTTATCATCGCTAAATTGCGGATACTTATGCAAAATACAAATTTAGCCGAGCAATTATAATAAACGAAAATTGAATAGACAAATTCTTTCTCTTAATAAGATTCATAAACTGCAAGTAGTGTAACAATATCATTGAGCTCTTCTTCTTATGTTCTTCACGATTTTCAGCTACCCAATTTTGCCATAAACGCACAAAATCTGCAGTCTGATCATCAAAGCAGTTTGCACTTGATCAGGCAGTTAAATTTATCTTCGGCTTCACAACATTTATATGAATTCTATAAAAAAAATTGTGTAAGAAAAAGTAGAAAAACACGCAAAATTTCATCGAAGAATTCGTTTCCAAAAATCGCGCAAATACGACATGGTTGATCTTCGTCGCCTCGTTAACACTCGTTCGAAGTCTCATTTGCGATTCTGTTTAATCACATTCATTGACGAGAACGCAATAGAGTGGACAAACACGTTAATACGTCACGGGTCGCGTGAAAATAATATTTTCTCGTCACACACACGCATAGAGAGTGAGAGAGAGAGAGAGAGAGAGAGCGACTCACCGTAATCCCCGTGGAAATCGTCGAAACCTGACTGACAGCCGCAAAACCAAGCGGTCGGAGTCAATAATTAGGAACAATCGTCGCGGCTTTCGGACAATTACTATTTAGCCGCGCATTAACCTGTCCGATCGCATGGTTGCCAATTCGAAACTGTTTTCTGTCAGCACAATACCCGGCTCGGTTTTCACATTAGCCGAACACGGATTCCCCGGAGCATCCGTCTTAGTCGACAGTCCTGCAGCCCAGGCTAAACGTTTCCGAACGGCCACAATCTCGAACACCAAACGACTGTTCCCGATGCGTGCACTTCACTCGAGATCGAATCCCGTCGTTGGCGAGTCAAACTGCAGCACAAATTCCGCACGGGAAACCTCGTAACATTGCGGTCCCGGTTTCATAGAAGGAACATCTGTAATGTCTTAGCGAGCATAGAAACACTTCTAAGGCGGAGAGAGTGTCGAGACGGAAACGGACTATGCTAATTCATGGTTACCCATGAAACCGAACCAACACTAAAACAGAGCAAACAGAACGGCGTAGCCAGCACAAGTCCAAAGATGCGAATTCAGCTGGACACCGTCACGGAGCACACAAAATCCTCATCGCTCCGATGCGTCCTTCCCGACACTGAACAATTTCAAGGACACCATCGGGAGTATCTAGTAACGACTTTTCGAGACCGGTTGATTTAGGCGAGATCGAGAAAAAAAAATCGTGCACTGCTGTACTCACTTGTTTATCATTTCGAGGACCGTTCGAACGCGCACCACACGGTTTTCGGATCGATTGGTACGATGCGATCGCGTTCAGATCGATCGTCGGCGGCGTGCTCTCGGCGAACGATCGGTCATGACAAGCCACCACCGGAGATGATTCTTCTTCGATCAGTTGAACGAAACTGGCACCGGGTGCTCGCGTGCCGCCACGAAAAGGGTCACCTGGCCCGAGGAGCGTTCCGTTCCGTGGCGCGTCGCGTCGCGGCGCGCGTCTCTCTGTGCGACGCACACTAAACTGGCGCAAGCTCCTCTGCCGACGCGACGACGCGACGGGGAGAAAACTACGCGCGGACGTACCCTCGTGCTGTCGGCGAGCGCGCGAAAACCGACGCGCGAGGAGTCGTCACTCTCGCCTGGCGACTCGGTTCAAAGGGATCGCCGGCGACCAACGACCACTAACAGCTTTCTTCGACTAGGCTTCGACTCTCCACCAGGGACACGTTCGCCGACGAATTGCCGAAAAACCGATCCCGTAAACTAAAATCTGTGCTTTCAGAGAAGTACACGTTGCACGCTTTCACTTCCAAGATATTGTCTGTCCCTTCAAGTTCTGACCACTATGTTGTATCGTTCCTTTGAGTCCGTAGAACTGATTTTAACGATGCTTCTTCTGATAAATACGTCAATCCTGTATTAACCCTTTGCACTCTGAGGCACCGCTAGAATTGTTCCATCGCGCCACAAGATTATTTTTATACCAGCATAGTTTAAATTTAAAAAATTGTTAAATAGTGAAACTGTTGTTACGAGTCGTAAGAATCGATTTTGTATAAATGAAAGTGCACTTTTGTTACATAGAATGGACATACTGTGAGCCAGAAAAATTATTTCAGATTCGCACCTTGCATTCGCATGACCTCGAGTACAAAGGGTTAATGCAGTAACATCAATTTTTTGAAATTGTAACATGCGACTTTTTTCCTTGCAACCATAGAAATGGCTTGAATACCCGAACTAATCATGGATGTACAATTGAAGCTTTTCGAGAAAATCAATTATTTAATATGAACTATGAAAGTATATATCCTGTCTAACCAGTTAACTGTTTTTGATGAGTATATTATAAGGAGTATACTCGTAAAAAAAGACAAATAAATAGAGAAATAGGATACTTTAGAAAAATAGCAAGATTGAAAATCTAAAAAATCGTAATATTAAGCAAGGAACATTATTTGTTAATACAACATAGTTATTCGTATAGTTGTCAAGAGAATTCTGAATTTTTGGAGCAGGAGATACAGTCCCAATTCTACAATATACTATATTATATACATATACATATACATATACGTACAGATATGTATGAAAACTCGAATAAGAACGTACGACAGCCATGTGTATTCGTTTCCTGAGCCTCTATTCAGAAATCCAATTACAGTTACACGGAGAAGTTTCGACTTCAATCTAAATGGAACATATGCATCATCTTGTGCACAATATCAAGGATCGTGGATTCGATTTGAGCCGTATCGTAATCCATAAAAATGAAATTACAAGAATATACAGTAGGCGAGGGTCGGTTACGCCATAAGATCCGATTTCTTACTATACCACAAAGTAAGTCTTGCCACAGCTAGCAAAACTAGCTGTTAAAATCGTTGAATAAGATAAGGGAAAATTACCATGAATGGGACACTTTGTTTTCGACCAGCTAACGAAAATACTATACGATCTATCTAATTATATTATAGTTAAAGTTAGAGTTATGATAACAATGCCAATGAGTTTCACCAACTCTCACTTGTATTTTTAATTTCTTCAGTGAGTACATTTTGTTAACGAAATAATATATATTTATATATATTAATATCATATACTTTAGCCGACTTTCATGCGCACTTTTTATCTACTTGTTTATAATTTATTTCAATCTAGACTTCATTCTATTCTATTATTATTTATTATAAGCAATCTAGCGAATTTTATGTATACGGTATGTTTTATTTACCTATTCATTTATTTTCTTATTAGCCTCTGCCAAAAGGCGTCAATATTGTACCAAACCTATGAGAAAATAATTTGATCCCGGGGGAACATGATCTGAAAATGAATAATTAGTATTTTATGACAAGAAATAATTCTTCCAATGAAAAGGAACTGAACAGTATTAACAAAAATTTCTGAATAAAAGTATCTTAGAAATTAATGTTCTCTCTATCTTGTTTAACTATTACGAAGAAAGAATCAAACGGAACAACACTTTGTACCACGTTACGAAAAAAAGGAAAAATTTCACTTTTAAGTACGAAAAAAATTAATTGTTTGCTAATTCTAAATGAACTAATAGCGGTTTCAATATACGTGTGATTGGATATGTTACGAATTTATTTATTTAGTTACAAAACGAGTATAATTTTATTGTAAAAAGATTGATCATTTTTAAGGTGATGGTAATGCCCAATAATAATGAATTCTATATAATGTGTGTTAAATCAATACAGTGTTCCAATTATGGCACTTAAATATGTATCACATCTATGCTAGTTCTCCCCAACGACGATTTCATCTACAGGTGCAACATAAATTTTCCTCACGTATGATATATAAATATCTTTCTTAGAAGACGAGAACATATTCATCCTTATCTATTATCGCTGGTCTGGGAGACCGCAATTAATTACTTATTCATTCATATTTAGAATTGTTATTCAAACTTCTTATTCAGAATTGTGAGAAATACAGTTACCTCTACTGAATCGAACTTGCATGTCTTCATTAACAACCTTTGTTTGGTTATAGTAAGTAAATACAGTTCATTTCCATGTTTTATTTAACACTAATATATCAATAATAACGCAGTGAATATTGGCGGTTTGCCAGACGATTAATTAAAAATACAGATCTAATGAAGATCGATATTTAGTAAAATATATCGTTCTAGGTAAGATATCACAATGCGAATTGTATTGATAAAACATATTAAGATTGCCCAAAAAGAAAACAATGGGTATTTATTTGATTTTTTGTTCTCAGTTTCAATTTCTATAATTTCGTTACTGTATACAATAAGACATCATATTTCTCGCTGAATACGTTACTTATTGTGCCGCTTACCACAAGATAGGCCTACTTAACCTCAAATCTTAAATCATCTTTGACATGTTTTTAAAGAGAACAAATGTACATGTAAAATTTTATTAAAGCAGTCATCTGTAATATGAACACAATATATTTAACGTACTCTAATAAGTTTGATTCCTTACAAAAAAAATGTAAATCTCTGATATGAACTTTTACATCTTTTCGTAAGAAATACAATTTATTAGAGTGTGTTAAATATTATATTAAATTTGTGCAAGTATTCACGGTGAGTGTTCAATAATTGAAGCGCAATAATTTTGGTAGATCATGGTCACACAGTAACCGGATCGAAAATATTGTTATTCTTTCTCCTAATGTTCCAAGAAAATTTGGTACTTGTTCCGCGGGAAGCTGACACCTTGTATAAAATGGTACACCGCGAAAGTCGGAGAAGTGGAAACGCAGGTTCCGCTGGTGTACGTTTTTCACTGAAAAGTGTCTGTGTTTGTTATTTTAAAAAAGTTTAGTTATTTTCGCGGCAGGCCATGCGCGCGGAAGAATACATAAGTCCGAGGAGAGGAAGTTGCGTCCGCGGGAGCAAATGAAGTTGCGCTATCAAACTGTGCCCAAAGTGAAATAAAATTATCTGCGAATATACAGTGTACAAGGTGTCCGCATAATACGAAACAGTACCGAAACAGCAATTCGAGAAGCAAACTTGGACAGGAATAAATTGAAAGAGGCGCATCGCGCAAAAGATAAGGGCTTCGACTGTGGCGCTTTTAAACTTTCCCCACCTAAACGTGGCGAACTCCTAAATGATCGTTTACATCACGATGTTTACTGAAACGTTTATGCGAATGAGATGGAACAGATACTTCTGGGCGTTTAAAAAACCATTCTATGAAACGCTCAGGTTGCAACTTGTTTCTGTATCGGTTACCATCAACGGAATGTTTTAAGCATTAATTGAGTAATATATTATAATAATTCGTAAGAAATTATTTTCTCTCGTTTATTTTATAATTTAAGTATTAATTAATTCGTATTTTCTTGGTGTCACAGTAAATTTGTGTCTGATCGAATTGCATAGTGAATAACTAATACATGCTTAATTGAATACAATTATGACATATGTAGTACCGCAACTTTAATAAATAACGTTACACATTTGTTTAAAATTGTTTACCTAATATTCCATCGAAATTATTTAACATTTAACTGCATAGCTACATTGCGAGTACAATATAAACATTTTACTTCAGTCAATGTATTTATATTTATATTTTTGGTGTTTTTATTAACTAAAAATAAATGAAAATGATGACAAAATAAAGCTAATTTACATTAAATCTATATTATTATTTTATTTCTCTACATTGTTTCAACAAACGTTGTAATCAATTAAAACCTTACTCATATAATAATAGAAATATTGACTTAAGTCAACCAAGACAATGCAAATATATAGTATAGCAAGTATTCTCTACAATTCAATATTTTTCCTATTCGTAACTAATTTTGTAAAATAAAAAGAAAATACTACTTACAACGCTTCATTCTGTAATTTTTATATTTAACGTCGTTACCTGTTAGCATCAATGCCCGAAATATTTTATAAAACTGATTTTTCGTCGACCATTTTGGGGACTATTTGCGTTCTGCAAATATCAAATCGAATAGCCATGAAAAATATCTGTCGAATATTTTTTGTTTCAATTTCATCACAATCGATGCACACGAATTGATCAATATTTCTTGTTAAAAACTAAATGGTGCCATTTCCAGTGTTAATATTTTATAACAAATGTACCGATTCGCAAAATTACTTGATTGCTCGATTCATGGTGAATCAATGTTGATCTTTTAGTAAAGCAAAATGCAAACAACTGTTTTTGCAAGGACACGAATTTTTGCCAGTCTCAATATATTCTACATTCGTATAAATAATCTTAACGATAATAATTGCAATAATAGAACTTTTAATCAATTTTAGGCAAAACGAATGATATAATAATAAAACATGCAATTTTTATCGTCTTAGTTTATGCAAAATAACAAGATCTTGCATGATCTCGGCTCGCAAATTAAATCTTAACTCGCGTGCGAATTAAATATTAGAATTTCATTGAATTGCTTGACTTTTCCGAATTCGTGCAATTTGTTTCCATATATTCTTCCGTCAAATACATGAATTTTATACACTACGTTTCAATCACTGCATAAATTCAAACTTTTTGAAATTTTCACAGACTGTAGTTTTCGTACCAAAAATGTATACATACAGTAGCGGACGAAAGATTAAAACGAAACGGAAGAAAGAAAGAAATTGATCAAATCCACTATGGTTATAAATTTTCTCGAAAACGATGTCTCACGTATCGCATTCCATCAGAAGAAGTAAGAGAGAACTCCGATTCGTTCCAGAATAATATTTCTTGCCAATCCTAACTTGACTAAAATCATGGTTTCTTACGTGGTCTTCGTGGTCTTAATTAAAAATATCACAAATACGTTCTAACAATCTCAACATTGATTTATATATCATTGTATAACGAATTAGCTGTTTTTCGCGAGTATACTCGTTATGAATGGACGACAACATGTGAGTGAAGTTAACAAACGAATATTAATAATAAAATGTATTAGTATCAACATTAAAATCTGCTTTATAACAGTCACATATAGACTTTAAAAGAAATTCCAATAACTTGTAGTAACATCAGTGGGGGGGGGGGGGGGGCTGATGACATTTGCAATACGGGGGGCGGTTGTGACCCGTTAAATATCTCAATATATATGGTAAATATTATTACATGATTGAGATATATAATGTAAAATGGCATTTGACCATTCATCTATCATACTTAGGCAGATACAAAATATACATTCGCATAAAGAAAAAAATATCTTTTCGATACCAAAAAGCAAATTGTGATGCAAGTGCTTTTTCAGCAAATATATTCTTCCTTCTTGTTTTAAACGTCTTATTTCAAATATACTAAAGAAATACTAACAGTTACTTGGCATTAATAAGTACGTTATAAATACTTTCTTACAATTAAAGTTTGAAAGTGCGGTCAGTAACGATTGTCACACTAACAATCGGGGTCGATTGTACAAGATTTCCACGTCGAATTTTCTTCAACTTATAATTGAAATATGTACATATATGTGGGATTCCCCTATCGCGAGTCTTCCGAATGGATATCTCGGTTGAAGAATCACTCAATTTAATAAATAAAGGAATAGATATATTTAAATTAGTAACAGTACAAACGATGTTTAACGATTCGAGGCTGGGCGTTGACTGCTTAACGCTCTTCCTTTTTATTCTGTCTCGCGATCGCTTCATTCATTTGTCTAGATTATCGATCGATACCTTAGAGCCGCTGCCACGCTTCGCTGCTCACGTACTCTCACGCATACGAACGCACCGCAGTTCACTCACCACATATATTTATTAGATTAACTAATAAATTTAAATTGTTATAATTTAAAATGGATCGAATGTTGTGACTGTAACGAGTAGACGCATCAAGAATATCATGCTTTCGATATTGATGCGATAATAAATAATAAATTTCATTTAACGTGTTTAACACAATGACAAGTTAATGCAACAGTGAAGGTGTCCACAAAATGTATATGAACCATTCACTGCACAAATTGATTAACTCCATAAAATAAAAAGTGGAGAAATGCAATGAAATGATGCATAGTGTTTTTTTTAAATTCTCTTCATAACTTAAATCGAAATAAATATTGTAGAATGCATGAATACAAATGTAACTTTCATCAAACAGTATATAAAATTTATCAGAAAAAATAGCCGAAAGGTAATCATTAGTAATGTTACCATTTTTATGAATAATGAATTTTAATTCAGTGTTTCTTTAACACAGGAAAAGAAAATCATAATATATTTCTACTAAAAAATAATATTAATGATTCTGTTGCAATATATTATTATTTGTTGATAAATCGTATTGAAGAAACATCAAAAGAATCACTATTTACACATCCACATTATTATTATTAGTTTCACCCATCACGATTATAAGAATTATATAGTCCTGTAAGACTGGTAAAATATGCAATAGAAATTAAAATATACGACATTAAACTACATTCTTAATAATAATTAATTTGAATTTACAGGTACTTGATTCTACGACAATTAGATTATGACTGAATAATTTACTTTACTGAAATTTTGATAAGACGGCAATAAAAAATTCATCGTTATCATTCATGGCTTGCTAGTATATTTAAATTGCATTATTACAACGATTTACATTAAAGTATGGAGATAAGCAAAGTGACCTCTGAAATAAATTATTTATTATTCAGTGAACAAAAAACTTCTGTTGTCTAATGGTGTTAATCTTAATTATTAGGGAAAGTTACTATAAATATAAAAAGTTATGACTGTACCAAGTGCTTTGACACTTGTGCAGTGGACGGCTCATATATTGGTATATATTTTGTAGTCAAAGGATTAAAAAGGTAAAACATGCACCTATAAACTTCAAAACGAAACATGCTACATAAATAAGCAAAAGCAACACAATCAGCATTCACTGAAATGAAAATTCATTGTCTCAAATTTATGACCGCCACATTTATGATAAAAAATGAGCAGGTGAAATACGAAACGGTAAATATTATATATAAAAATACATTTTCATATTATTCCTGTTTGTTGCAGTCGAAGTAAAGAATTCTCATTTTGCGTAGAAACCCGCAATCTGGCGATTAAACACTTTTAAATATCGTGATCTGCAATCTATGAATGCTATCAAATTTTGACATAGGCGTACGTAATTGTCTGCAAGACTTTCCCACAGTGCACAGAAGTTGTTGCTCCGCATATCAGAAATCGATTTGAACGGCATTAAAATTGTAGGAGCGCACGCCGGGCGACGCGAAAACAATTAAATACTGTACACTATACACTCAGAACAGTGTGTTCAATTATCTTTCAATCGGCCTGCACGTCCAGATGACAAATCGCCGAGCTTCAAAAAACAGAATCCTCCGTCCGGTTGAATCCTCTAAAAATTGAACAATGATGCGTCAATTCTATTTTTCGCGTAATCTAGAAACGCGAAATCGAATTAGAAACACAACGAAGCGCCGAAAGCTGCTGATGCAAAACCGCGTCAGAGACGCGCGCTCTCTTTATCGTTTCGTCTTCGCGTTCCGCGTGCTGACGATATTTTCTAGCTTTTGCATTACGCTGCATCGCACAGTAGCTCGGAAACACGGCTTTTGTGGACAAACTGATTTTGGCGTTGTTTCGAAGTTTAAGGTTACAGTATACACTGCCCGAAGTTTCCATAACGCCATCTGATATTTTGGCGAAATCTAATTACTTCATAACAGTGAGAAAGTAACGCGCGCATAATATTTTAGAATTAATAAAATGAAGGATTTATACAAACTGTGATTTATACAAACGCGCCCAAATCGTACCAGTGCATGCAGATTTAGTACATTGACGACTGCACCAAAGACTTACAAAATCTCTTGAAATTAATGTATTTTATTCAGTTACATTAAAATTTCAAAGCAAAGTTATATGACTTCTTGCGCATCTTATTATAATTAAGAAATTATAACGGAATTAATTTTTGATCATTAAATTTTAATTGATTATGGTACACTTTTTCAATAGCGCTATTATAATTTGCACCTGTTAATATATACATTACATTAATTAAAAGCTAGTAATTTATGCTGTATAGTGAGTTCACACAGCAAATTGATTTCACTCTCAATTTCTGAATTTTGTCTCCAAATGTCTGCGCACACATAATTATCTAAAGTGTTTAATTATCTAAGTGTTTAATTTAAGAAGAGTCGTCAATTGTTGTATACAAAAATTGTGATGAAACGTGGAACTCCAAGAATGTGATTTTAACCACGTGAAACAAATCTCCAGCCCACTGTGCATCGGGAGAATATTCCGCACGCGAAAAAATCTCTGCTGATCGTTGCGAAACTTCGAAAATGACAGTCGTCAGTCCGCGGGCTGAACCAACACTACGCTGCGCAGCACGTATGACAGCGCTACAAGCCCGATATGCCCGGGAGGTACATACGACCGATATACCGAGGACGATCAACGTCATCGAATCACATGGACGTATTGCTCGCTTTTGAACCTCCTACCCCCTATCGCAATAGCGCAGTACTTTCGCGAGAAGGGTTTTCAATCGCACCCCCTTTTATCATTCGACTTAAATTATTCGCGTAATTCGCACCATGATAGGGCACTCCGATATTCCTGGGTGCTTCGAAATTTTACGGACGAAAGCCTCTCAAATATGGAATGCAATTTTGCTTCCTCGCGCGCCGTTTTTATAAGACAACGATTTTTATGGGTATTCGGTCACATATTTACGCTTTGGTTTAACACATGAACTGCCACGTCAACAATCTTAAAAGTTTCTTAAAATTAAAGTAATATATGTATTTAATTAATTATATAAATTGTTTATTATTTATTATAATATCATTATTTTCTTTATAGTAATTTTCTTTCGGCGGTTAACTGTTAGAACAGTTTTCAATTTCTAAGATTACGGACAATTTCCATAGGACACTGGTTGTAAATAGAATATTTTTAGAAGAAACCTATATCGTATCTGTCAATTTTTTTCTGCTTAATAACACATATAAATTTGTATTAAATTTTATAATGATATGAAGTTTATAAATCAATCTTCAGGAGAATCGAAATTTATGTATTTATAACAAATTTATATATAAATCAGAAATTTATAAATTAGCTTCATACGAAGGCAACTTTGATTTTGAAAATATAATTGGAAAATATTATTGTATTGCAATCAAACACAATCAAATAACTAAAAAGAGGAATAAATGTTTATGTAGTTCCTACATAATCCAGACAACAAAATATTAAAATGTCATTTCTATGATGTTAGAATATTCATATAACGGATCAAATAGAGGAGCTTGTTATTCGAATGCAATAGCACGCCGAAAAAACGCGATGTAGTTGCAATACACCCTACTCTTGTAATCGAACCACGAGAGGAATAGAAACAATGCACAATAGCAATTGTACCAATTGTATCCGTTACAAGCATCACGTAATATGCGTCTGGAAATGATGTGTGGGAATATTAAATCAGCTATTATGCGTGCATCCACAAATGCAAGAAGCTTTCGTATTCGTTAAAACAAAAACGTGTATAATATTTTCACAACGACATCAACAATATAATATATCATATCATATAATTTGTACACCATGTTCACCACGATTTAAACTAGAGATAAATCTTGTACATAGTAGTTGCTGACGATAACAATTAAGCTATTACCTAGACCTTATTATCACATGTATTTAAAAATTTTATTAAGCTTTCCAATTTATCAAAATTACTCAAGGAAACATTTTATTTTGATTTCAGTTCGGTTTTTTAAAATTGTCTTTGAAATATTTTATTTTTCATATTTCATATTTCACATTTCACATTTTACATTTCATATTTCATATTTGAATATTTTCATTCTGTATAAAGATCTAGAATTTAGTAATAAACACAGACGCAACAATGAAGCAAGATTGTGATATTCTCATCTATAAGTCAATACTTATTTTTAATTTCATATACTTCACAAAAATGGTTGCGTAAAATCTTTCTTCTATAGTTTCTATCCACTTTTATTTTACGCTTGACTTATTTGTAATTTCAAATTTTGAATAAATTCATTAATCTAAAATACAAACGTAGGGAAATGAAAAGTTGTACAGTATCTATTGAAAAATCGAGAATAGAATTTAAAATGTTCAGACAGAATGGAATCAACAAGCAATCAATATAACCTTTTATAAAATTTCTTCATTAATCTGTACCTAAATTCTTCCTGCATAAATAACAAGTGAACATGGAGTTATTAATAAGCTTTTACCACCTATTTATCCCTGCTTGAAATCTGCCGACATTATTTGTACAGGTTCCGAGGAGCTCAATAAGCAAATCTTGAGGCGTTTGGTCTCGGGTCTAACGAAACTAAGCCAGCTACCTAATTAGCACAAATATATATTTATATATATATATATTCCAGACGCTTAATACTGAGTAAGTACGTCCCGTCCTCGTATATCTGCCAGACGAAATGAATGTTTAAATCAAACAAACTCGTCGAAATTTCCACCGGTTCCTCTATTTGACGACCTTGACCGTTCCGACCAATATTAAATAAGAATAAACTTTCTGCTCGAACTTCTTTCGTTACGAAACTTTTCGAGGCGTTACCTCAATAAGAGCTTTTGCCTTTGTTGGTTTAAATTTCAGTTTGCGGACAACCTGAATAATACTCTAACCAAAATTATATTCTTATGAGCATTGGTTAATAGCATTATTCAATAGAGCATTGCATTTACTCAGGACCGATCAATGTACAATATAATCGTATGCAAACGTGGCTAGAATGTTATTTCAAACAATAATTAATTATATGTTTAATTATATAATGTTACTCACTTTACAACTAAAAATTCGATTACAAGGAGAATGAAGCCAATATTTAAAAAACATATTTCAAATATGTTTACACATCTCAGGCAGGTGATTCAGTGCCATAATTAAAGTATGTAGATAGTGTTATGAGATTTTTGTAATGTTCGAATATTTCATATCATTTTGTTTAATATTTCTTACGCAATAAAACAATGCAATTACGCGACAACTCTCTGTGCTTCTGTTATCTACGATAAATAAATTTACGTAGCAAAAAACAAGTGGAAAAGGAAGATGTGAGCCACTAAACTTAAAAGAATCTTAGTGTCCGAATACTAAAGCGAGTAACTATTTAAAATGATATTTTATTTCGACACAAAAAACACCAAGACTCAACACGAAAATTAATTCTGTTTGCAAACATTAAGATCTGCTTACTCCATAGTTTTACTATTCCTTTAAGCATTTGAAAATAATATTCGCAACATTTTTCTTATTTGCACAGCGTCGAATTCGTACCTATCTTACCATTTCATTTGCAACGTAAACTCACGGACGCTGGAAAATATTAAAGTGACAGTTAACCAAACATTAGGAGGTTTAACGGAGTGCAAAGCAACTGTGACTTTCATCTAGCGAACACGACGAATGATGTGGGTCTCGCGTTTCAGAAGTTCCAATACTTTTTCACGCCTGTCGAAAAACTTTTCATTTCAGGAACTTTAAGTGTTTTCCGCACAACTTGCTCCCGCAGATCGCACACTCGAACGATTTGCATCTTCTGCATGTCGATTTTCAGCAGTCTAAATGCTTCCCTATGTGTGAAACGCTTCCTGTAATGGAGTATTAAATCCTTCATTCTTAGGTCCAACTGCTCGAGAAATTGCTAAGAAAAACTTTTGGATCTTCGTATCGCTTTCGTGAGTACCGCGGGCCTTTACGTAAAATAAGTACTGTGTGCACCAATTATGAAAAGCAGTAATCAGTTAAAAGTTTCTATCTTTCAGCAATAACCTGAAAATTGTTAATTTTGTCATTGTTAAATTTCTTGAATATGTTTCCATATTTTTCTAATTAGTTTTATCATAGATGCATAAAAACCTCGGGCTAATGATAGATTATTCAATGTCGCTTTTTATTACGTCCTTGTTGTTATTTATTTCGCGATGTTTAAAAGTCGTTCTAGAGTTCTTGAATTCGAATTCGGGATTGTAACGGACAATGTATTCAGAGAAATGGATACACATGAATAGCAATAAATTCATCGGGAACGATTTTGTTACAAGCAAATGCAATAAGAGTGCAAATCTTTATGTGATACTTACGATAATATTTACTGATCACGATGTCAATGAAGCCAATGTGAAATATATACAAATTATGAGCAGAATGTATTGAAAAGTTTATGTAATAAGAAAACTAACAAAACATTTTAACGAGTAAACAATATTCTGCTTTATCTATTTATTAATTTACTTATTTATTTATTTACGATTATAACATCGTTTAAAGAAATTATAAATGATTCGTATCATAACTTTATAATACCTTTAGAATCAAACTTGACATAACTTTATGTAAAAATGTGTCGTCCACGGTTTAATTTAACCCCTCCAAATACAACAATAGCTTTAATTTACCTAAAAATTTATTTACAAAGAAGGCTAATTTTCCAATTTTAAAGCTGTATTTTCAGTTGCTGCTTTTATATTTTAGTATGAAAACCTTCGAGCAAAATACGTGCTTTCTACATTTAGTTTCCGAGGTAGAATTAGACGTTCCTTCTGCGTGCTTATTACTAATTTCTAACCACTGTTGCGATTTTTAAAAACAATTTAATACAATACTGAGGCTATAAGTTCGAATATGTAAGTACTTCAAATATTCTGCAGAATAGAAGTTCCATACCTTTTTGATTCGCCAGGGTTAAGCGGCTAATATTTATTTTTGTGAATACATTGCTTACCATTATTATTATTCTTATGACTATTATTAAAATATGCAGTGGAAAGTCTTTGTAATTGAACACCAAAAGTTACATTGGATAAAACAGCAAAATCAAAATAATCAAAAATTTGCAGTTTGCTGTCCAACTTTAGTAGCTTCCCGATAACTAGACTGCGATTTAATATGCAAAATAAAAATTGTCTTCGCGAAATACAAGATGTAGATATTACATTTACTTATTATCTTGATCATTTTAAATGTTAACAGTGGTGCTAGAATATCTACAAATTGTGAAAAAGCTTTCGCTGTTTTGCATTTGGTCTTTTCATTGTCGTCATAAATGCGTGAAATTCGCTGCCTATTGATAACAAAACTGTAAACTCGAAACAGATAGCGATAAGAAACGTATCAAATACAATCTGGCCGGATATTGAAATATTTTACCGGGAACAACAAATATTTTGGAATGAATGTGCAAAGGGATATCCGGGCACTCGATTATTGGCATACAGATCAAAACGAGAAAATGGAAGCGAATAGTCGTGATGGTATCAAAACGCGCTGCAATTCAGCTTACGGGACGCCATACGAAATAATTTACGTCGTATTCTTTTCAAGTTCTCGCGCGCCTCTGATCATTGCGTTTAATATTTCGAGAATCTGCGCCGCAATTTGCGACATCAGCATGCTTGTTTTCCTCGTTGCAGTTTCGACGGAAACTCCATCAGTTGACCTCGTCCGATTTAAGAGCAGCGTGGCACCCCCAGAGAGAACACTATACATACACAGAGAGAACGTTTTTGCACGCGATTCTTTGCGCTCTGATGTGCCCGCGTCCTCTTCATCCTTCCGTACCACCTCGTTAAAACCATTTCCGGACGGGGACTGGCTTTCGAACCGGTTGTCCGGTTCCCATTAAAACCGGATGTCTACTTTTTTGCCATTCCGATGGCCGAGCTCGGTATCTTACTGTACCGTTAATTTCATTGTAATTACAAAAAGGTTTTACGAGCTGGCGAACGCAATCGCGGCACTATTTCAATGAAACCGCCCTTTGTGAAACGCGAGGCAGTGGATGCGGTGAGAACACTCACTCACACGAAACGATGTCGTGCCGATGCAACAGTCTGCGAACTTTTTTATTTCCGAGCACCGTGAATTAATCTTACTGCAAAAAATACGTGCGAAGTATTTTCAAGGAGGCTACCATTACTCGTAGCGCGCATTCTACACGAACGTACCGAACGGTGTTGAATATCTCATAATGTATAATTGATATTAATGCGCGGTTCAGATGTGCGGGGTTAGTCGTGTAACCTGCACACCCCATATAACTTTTAAATTATGCGTCTAATTAAAAAGTGTTGAATGTAAAACTTGTGGAGTTTCGAAGGAGAAACGTGATGACGTATTCAACATTTTTTTTAATCGGTGCAGTCTTCAAAATCGCAAGATCAACTTATACATTTGTTATAGAAAAACTTATTTTGTTTATTATAGGTCGAAAGGATATTTTTTTATGTCGAAACATACCTATATTTATTCTGAAGTTAATTGGTCACGTGATAATTTATATTATTTTTTTATACATTTTATATTTATATCGGAAGAATTGACTGGTAATTTAATATATTTAACGAACAATAATAGTATCTACGTTATCTAGGACGAGATATGTCGTTGTTGTAATTTATTAGATCTTATATATTAATAGAACTAAAGAATGATCTAAAGAATATACTTTAAATGTTTATATTGCAGTTAATTATCCAGATCTTATAAAGTAAAGGCGTCCGCATATCAATTTTAAAATCGAACATTTCATATGTGACAACTTAATACTATGTGATCTACCAAAATAAATATTACCAAACAAATATTTCATTTTATTCGGCGACAGCTTTATCATCTCAGATTAATAAAATTTTCGATTTTTTAGTTTACCTTACTTATATAATACGAATATCGTTCGTCATTTTTTATTAACTTGAATTAATGATCTATTTACCTTACACAAACATTTCTTTTCGCATCCAAATATTTTATTTATTACAGAATCTGTGCTATATCTACCAAAATTTTATTTCCTTCATAATTTGTATAATTTTCTTACAGTTTTGCAGTGATCGTAACTAAAGTATACGACCTTTTAACGATTGTATCGGCCTTCATATGATAATGTAGTAGGCAGCTCGGAAAATATCTATACATTTTAAAGGTGTTCGACCAATTAATATACAATTAAATGGAATTTAATTTATGAACATAGATGGTGAAGATTTTATTGAAATGTTAAAGTATTCAGACACGATACTGACAATTATGATTATATCACCGATAATTGCACTTGACAGTTATTCAACCTCGAACACCTTCACTTGTTCTTACTTAACACAACTTCCTGAAGTAAAACTACGTCTTTTCAGAAATGACAATTCCTTCCCCGCCCTGTAAAATTAGTTAATTTTCTAAACTAATAACTAGACTGCAGGTCTTTATGCAGAATAGATATTTCCTAGATTGATTGTAAAAAAAAATATAAATTAAATAAAAATAAGTTACTTGCTTTATTAACTTTAATAAGTTCAAGATAATATCTTTATAATTTTCTATTTCAGCTACACATTTTGATGTCCATTGACCGTTTTTCTTTTAAAATACTGTTTCTACAGATACCAAATTGACCGCCTGTAAAAGCAAAACCAGTAATAATCAATTAATAACACCAAATTCAATACGTTTTTAATGTAATTCGTTTACAACCCTAGGCTCTAAAGTTCTCAAATATCTTTGACTTTGTGTTATTATAATATAGAAGAATTGTTCATGAGAAAGTTCACTGATTTGCAAGAAGCTGTTTAAACTTTATTTTGATATATCTTGCAAACCATTAAAATATATGAATTATCTGTAACATAATGCACATTGGTTTATTTGAATTGTAATTCAACTTAGAATGTTTTCAAACGTAACTTGTTTAATCGGATAACAAGATTTTGATCAGATTAAGATAAGTTGAATTGTAATTCAACTTGGAATGTTTTAAAACGTAACTTGTTTAACCGGATAACAAGAGCTGACAAAACACTTAATTACTAACACATTATTGTTTACAGAGATTCCATACCATTTTACATATTATGTAAAATATGAGACACGTCCAACGATATGATTGAAGCATAGCTCTCTAATTAGACCAAACTCCTTTTTATAGCCCAAAAGCTGAAAATATATGAATATTCCAATCTTTGTTGCTAAATTAGTTTTCTAGATTGTAACTGCATAGTTGTTACTAGACTGCAGATTTGATGCATTTATGACAAAAATGACAACATATGTTACCAAAGAGTAAACACACCAGAAAAATATAAAACGAGGAATATATTCTTATTTTATGAACAGTCTAATTATTACGTTTGATGCAATATTCAACATTTTCGAGTGGGATCAATAACAAATACCACGTTAAAGCATAGAAAATGCCGAAACGGCCTATGGCGGTATTCATATATGCTTCGTTGCGTGGTTTTACTTCGTAGAAGTGTGTTTACCGTAAGAAAGAGAGCAGTTAGTTTACTTCTTACGAAGTTAAACAGAATTATATTCATGCGCTGCTAACGATGCTGAGAAACAAAAGAATATCGACGTAACTCGGAACCATTATTTTCTGGGAACCATACTCTCCGTACACAACGCTAAACGCGTTTTAGACTGGGTAATAAACCGGCAATAGTAAAGATATACTAGAAACGAAGATACCGGTAATACAAGTGTTCATCCTTTTAGAGATCAATTCCACAAGTCACAATGAAACAAAAATTAAGAGATTTATTTAAAAAATTAATATGGGAGAGCAATTCCAATTTATAATTTTAGAGATCAATTTTACAAGTCGCAGTGAAACAAAAATTAAGAGATTTAATTTGAAAATTAATATAAACAGTTAATACATCTAACAAAAATATCTGTTTGGCCATGGCACTAAAAATTATAGTATCATAGAGTATAATAGAGTAAATTAGAGTATTAGCGTCGATTCTGTTTACAAAAAAATATTGATTACATTTTAAAGAACGTATCATTTCGTGAACGCGAGATACGAAAACTTTTTCAATATTTTTCCGTGTGCATTAGAAATTGAATGCACCTCGGTATTTATTAATATTTTCTACATTTAATAAATAATAAATGAAAATACCTGAAATGAGACAACGTTTTCGTAATGGCGTTTTAATTAAATTTGAAAATGATTGCAAATATGTAGAATAGAATTTTAGTAATTTATAACAACATAGAGGAAACTGTTGTGAGGCACAAACGAAAAATTAACATAAAATCATGATATATTTGCCCAAGAAATGCGGACAATGAATACAGTATTACGAATAAAAGAGGAATGAACGCAAATATTTCCTGTAGATGACAAAAAATCTTGTTTATCTTTATGTCTCGATATGTTTTAATGCATTAAGCAAAATAATCGTGGACTTTAAACAAAAACAATTGTTAATGAATCACGATAAAATCCAAGAATCATGAACTAATTTTCCGAAGTAATAGTTTAGTATCATTTTACTTACGCGTCGCACTGAATAATTTTTACCAAATTCGATCAGTAAGCTTGCAACGGTGCACAATAAACACAACGTTTTCACAATAAATAGAACACAGTCAATAAATGAACAATATACCGAATTTTAATGCATTGTACACGCCGAAAATGGTAACTGACCACTGACAATTCGCTGAGACTATCGTATCTTTTATAGCCTACGGAAACGTTCGCGTTTCCCTCTACTGATGTTCAACAATCAGTCAGAAACCTTGAGAAAAAGACATGGGGAAGAATATCGATAAGAAGAAAAGGATATCCTCTGGCGCAATCTGCGACGTACATAGGCGGAAGTGCGGTAAAATAATATTTTCCTTCTTTTGAATTTGATCTTGCTTCGTAGTACAGAAAACGAGTTCAGGCCAACGTTTTGAAGTGAAAATTTGCCTGTTAACATTTTTCATAAATACGTAATAAGTTTCTTTTTATTTAAAAACTAAAAATTCTGTTAAAACAACCGAGTAAGTAAACAACTGATGGTTCTTCGCATTATTTATGTATTTAACGATAATCGATCCCTAAACTGAGCTTACGGATATTGTTCCATAACGTTGCCAAAACTGGATTTATTTAAACTTTGTACAATGTTCATTATAATATATGCTTGAATAAAAACGATTATCTAAAAATGTCTTGCGGAAACTTTTTTATAATACCAGGAATGGCGTAAGAAAAAAGTTAGAAATTAGTCATTTTAATCAATTCGGTAGTTCTAGTGTTAAAATAACCGAATAAAAGATTGTAATAGGTAAACTGTGGATCTTCATAAAAAATTAAAAATTGTCTGAATTTGTTTTATAAAGTAAATTGTAGCTTTACCGTTTCATTTGTTTTATAACCGTTTTAGCAGGTCAAAAGAGGCATTATTTTTCTACTCTTTTAAATTAGAATACACGAAGTCTGCAGTTCAGTAATAAGCTGTATTTTATAATAATTTTTTAAAATTTAAATAAATATCAAAAATGATACAAGGAAACTACTTCGCCATCAATCTTTATTTTTACGAGTCTTCCTAAAAAAATTGATTTCTGATACATTAGCAGAAGTAAACATTATTCTCATAAAGAAATATTAACAAATCTCGGATACATTTTTGTCACATATTTTCTAAAATGTCGCTTCAAATTTTAATTAAATAAAATATTTTATTGAATATTTATATTACAAACATTAAGAAATTATCTGTATTCTTAAGAATAGAAGTTTTTAGCGATCAATAATTACTACATTCAATAAAATGTAGATAATTAAAATTCAAGTAATCAATGTATTTCCAGTCACACGTGCACAATTGTTTCGTAGACAAAGAATTTAAATGTTCTATTGTTATCCACTAGAGTCTAGCGGCTAGACGACGCACTATGCAACGCACTGTGGAGATCGGCTGATTAGAAATGCTCGTTTCTTTACGCGATCATCATAAATTACGTGTAATTGATTGATAATTCTCGTCTTCCTTTCACGCGCGAACTATCGCCAGCTACACATCCTTGCAGACCAGTTCTGTGAATTTTAATTTGTATCAAATTGCTCGCAGTACCTTTCACGTAACATTGTAACAGCTCATTGCATCCATAGAGCATAAAATAATTGATTGACAAAGTAATCATGTTAACTACCGTGTCAACGTGAGTGTACTTGTCTTTCTCAAAAGAGTTCAACAAGTAAATGAGCATTTGAAGAGAAATCACTTAATTTATTCAACGTTGTAGACCTTAAAGAAACACGCGGAACTCAAAATTATTTGTTGGAAACTATCAAGTAACAGGATTTATACTTTGGATCTACAATAATAGATAAATTATTATCACAATAAATAAATTTTTGCAATTGATAAACGTATTTTCATTGGAGAATAGAACTAAATATCTGTTAAATAAATAATTTTTCACATAGATCAATACTTTTTTTACAAAAAATTTCGAGTTGCATCAATGAATGTATACAAAATATATGATTGTAACTAAAAGAATGAAGGCACCGTAAAATCCCTCAAAAATTATTATCACCATATTATAGATCTCTCTGAACAGAACAGCTTTTATTAATAAAATCAAACTGAGACTGAGTTTTTATAATACCGGTAAGATTATAATAATGTACTTTGATTCATTAAAACTGTTATCAAAAGTTGTTCTGAAAACTAAATTGAGAATTGTAGAAACTAAATTTTACCCAACTAAGATAAGACACTATTGTTAACTGAACGATTCCTTGTGGTAAAAATACAATATAAACATTGCTCGTTTTTATTTATTCGCACGATTGTTTATATTTGAGAAACTTAAATTGAAGTTGCATAAAGTTTTTTAATATTGTCGTAAACAACAAAGATATTTAGGTGACCTTCTATATGAGAATACAAAGAATCCCGAATAGATTTGTCGTAACAATGCGAATACAGTAAACCACTGCTAATAACGCCAACGGTCATTTCGTTCGTCCGACCATAGTCGGATCATTCTACTAATCGACGTCCCATTAAAACACTTTGCTGCCACGCCGAAATCACATGATTTGCTCAGGACGCCACGGGAGTCCCTTTATTATTTAAAGCATATAATGGCAAAATAAAAATAAATTGATGATATAAGACAATATTTTTACCCAATGGAGCATTTCTCTGACTGTTGGTCACGGGTGACCACCGTGACGCCATGGTGACGGTTGCTAAAGACAAATTATAACAGGGCTTCGTTTATTTCAAACAAGCTTTCGCATTTCTTATTTCGTCGTAAACGAAACGTCCACAATTGGTGAAACGTGTACAAAAAAATATAGAAAAAATATATTGGCATAACGTGCAGCAGATAAACAGCATTTTCTCATTCTATATATGTATAATAGTAAGGTATGTGCACACTTCTAACGTCAGTTATATGCTTATGAAGCAACATTTACGACTTGTTATCTAAGGTGTGTTTATAATAATGTTCGTAGATTACCCCTCAAAAATATGGATGCAAACACTGAATATTTTGCGAGTGTATCCGAGAAGTCTTCATCGGAAGACTCGTCCGAAAATGAAGTATCGGAAGACGAAATAGTTCACATATCGCCCACGATAAGGCGACGCCGAATCGAATCGGATACCGATGATGAAGTAGATATCGAAAATGAAGATGAACATAATATAGATGATAAGAAATGGTCAAATAATATAACACAAACAGCGGCAAGTGTAATTCCATTTAAAAGAACCCGAACTGCTGTACAGATCGAGGGTAATCAGCCACACAGTTTTTACTTTGCTTTTCTTTTCTTACGAAAGAAATTCTACAAGTAATTGTTGATGAGACCAATAGATACGCCGAACAATATATGCAAAATAGAAGATCCACTCGTTTAGATAAATGGACACCAACCAACAAAGATGAAATATAACGATTTTTCGGACTACTAATATGGATTGGGCCTGGTGAAGTTACCAAAATACGACTCACATTGGTGAACCAACAACACCTATTCTCAATCATTTCCAAGAACAGTAATGTCGAGAAATCGGTTTGAGTTGTTCTGTTACGACTCCTTCATTTTACTAATAATCAAACAGCAAACATAAATGACCGGTTGTATAAGATAAGAGAACTTGTTGATATTCTAAATCAAAATTTTTCCAAATACTATGATTTAGATGAAAAGATATGCATCGATGAGTCTTTGGTACCTTTCCGAGAACGTATAAAGTTCAGGCAATTTTTGAAGCAAAAACGATACAAATACGGCATCAAAGTCTTCAAAATGTGTTCCGACCAAGGGTATACATACCAATTTCAAATATATTCGAGAAAAAACTTAAATGAGCCATGCGTAAC